>NC_048568.1:24025000-24200000 GCF_013265735.2 Oncorhynchus mykiss
GGTTGGCGTGCGATCCACATGACTACACAGCTGTGAGTTTGAGAGCTGGTGTCAGCGAGTCTAACAATAAAGTTCTGGAAAACCGTTAACTGAAGCCTCAGGAGCAAGGAGAGGGAAGAGGACACAACAACTCTCATTTCCTTCAGGTAGGATATTTATTCTTGCAAATTGCTTTAATTATTAAGCCTCATAATTTTTCACAATATGATCAATGTTTTCTATTGCAGAATGAACATGGGAAAGGACATGTCAGACAAATAAAAGTAGTGTAGTTCTTTCATGGAGAGTGAATGCTTTTTCATTAATGTGCCCATAGTCCGTTCAAGAGAACTACGTGAAAGATTCATACAAGTAAACAAGTCCACTTTAACAGTGAGACATAAACAAAAGAAATCAGTGTATAAATTATTAGACATTTTTTCTACAGCAGTATCAGACTGCTATTATGCCCATTTTCATGTGGCAAAAATCAATATTTGGTGGATTTGATCTGTAACATACACAATTAATATAAACACAAACATCATAACTTTAAATAAAGATTCTCAAAGTTGGCATTTTATGCGCTGTGTAAATTCCTGAAAAGCAGTCCTCATTCTTCATGAGAGGCCCAATCGACTTACTTCCAAATACTGTCCATAGAGAGAAACTTTTACCATGGCCAGTATTTTAATGCAATCTCTTCTTTATGTTTTTGCAGGAGGTTTCAAAGGAACAACGGATACAGTAGCATTCCTGGAATGACTATGAACCACGGCCTCTAACAATATTTATTTCAAAGACATCCCAAATTGAGTCAGAAAAAAACGATTAAAAACAAAATATGTCTGTTCTAGAATTATTTTCACTAAGTGGCATGTCCGTTATGTTTATTACCCTGAATTTAATCATCCTCATTTTCATCATCAATCGAAACACAAACCCTAAGAATTTCCCTCCAGGCCCGAGAGGTCTACCGCTGCTGGGGAACACCTTCAACCTGGACCTGAAGAGACCCTACCAAACCATGATGGAGGTAAGAACCCCTCTATAAAGACCCTATCAGACCTTGATGGATGTACAAACCCTTCTATAAAGACCCTATCAGACCTTGATGGAGGTAAGAACCCCTCTACAAAGACCCAATCAGTGTCACACCCTGATCTGTTTCAACTGTCTTTGTGCCTGTCTCCACCCTCCAGGTGTCGCCCATCTTCCCCATTATCCCCTGTGCATTTTTACCTGTGTTCTCTGTTTGTCTGTTGCCAGTTCGTTTTGTTCGTGAAACCTACCAGCGTGTGTTTCCCTGCTCCTGCCTGTTTCTTGCTCCTGTTTTCTAGTCATTCCCGGTTTTGACAGTTCTGCCTGCACTGACCCTGAGTCTGCCTGCCGTTCTGTACCTTGCCTCACCTCACTGGATTATTGACCCCTGCCGGCCTTTGATCTGTCGTTTGCCTGCCCCTGTATTAGAAATCAACGTTTGTTACTTCGACACTGTCTGCATCTGGGTCATACCTGAAATGTGATAGTACGATCTGGCCATGACTGACCCAGCAGACTCGGACAAGCTCCACAACGCCATCTCCTCCCAAGGAGCCAACATTGGAAGGCAGGAGGAGTTGCTTCGTGGTCTTGGCCGAACGCTACGACCAAGCATTGTTAGGCACCCTACCACGACAGTAACCTCCTAGCCCTTCAGTAGCCCCGCTGTTAGCAGCGGCGCCTCCCCGGCCACCCCGGCTTCCCGGGGACCCCGCTTACCTCCCCCGGAGCGCTTCGATGGAGAGTCGGGCACCTGCCGGGCGTTTTTCGCTCAGTGTTCCCTCATCATCCAGCTGCAGCCCTCCTCCTTCCCCTCGGACCGCTCTAAGATAGTGTACCTCATCACGCTGATGTCCGGGAGGGTCCTCGCCTGGGCGACGGCAGTATGGGAACAATATGCTTCAGTCTGGAGGAGTTTGTGGCAGAGGTGAGGAATGTTTTTGATGCTCCATTGTCCGGAAGAGAGGCTTCCGGGAAGTAAATCCAGCTTCGGCAAGGCTCCCGCAGTGTTAAAGACTACGCAGTAGATTTCCGCACGTTGACAGCTGAGAGTGCTTGTAACCCGGAAGCACTGTTCGACATGTTCCTGCACGGAGTATCAGAGGAAGTAAAGGACGAGCTTGCTGCCTGGGAACTATAGACAGATCTCGACTCGCTCATCACCTTGCCATTTGGATCGATGGGCGATTACGGGAATGCAGGAAGGAGAGGAGATTTAATTTAACTCGTTCGTCCAAGGATTCCACCTCGCCTCCGAGTTATCCCGGAAGTCGCTGACGGCTCTGTTGCCGAGAGAACTAGAGGTTACCTGAGTTCCCCCGGGAGCCTCCGAAAACTGCAGTCACCTCTTCCCGAGCCCATGTACAGTTGAAGTCGGAAGTTTACATACACCTTAGCCAAATACATTTAAAAACTCAGTTTTTCACAATTCCTGACATTTAATCCTAGTAAAAATTCCCTGTCTTAGGTCATTTAGGATCACCACTTTATTTTAAGAACGTGAAATGTCAGAATAATAGTAGAGAGAATGGGTCAGAAGTTTACATACACTCAATTAGTATTTGGTGATATTGCATTTAAATTGTTTAACTTGAGTCAGATGTTTTGGGCAGGCTTCCACAAGCTTCCCACAATAAGTTGGGTGAATTTTGGCCCGTTCCTCCTGACAGATCCGGTGTAACCGAGTCAGGTTTGTAGGCCTCCTTGCTCGCACAAGATTTTTCAGTTCTGCCCACAAATTTGATATAGGATTGAGGTCAGGGCTTTGTGGTGGCTACTCCAATACCTTGACTTTGTTGTCCTTAAGCCATTTTTCCACAACTTTGGAAGAATGCTTGGGGTCATTGTCCATTTAGAAGACCCATTTGCGACCAAGCTTCAATATATCAACATAATTCCTACCTCATGCCATCTATTTTGTGAAGTGCACCAGTCCCTCCTGCAGCAAAGCACTCCCACAACATGATGCTGCCACTTCCGTGCTTCACAGTTGGGATTGGGTTTTTCAGCTTCCCATCCTCCCCTTTTTTCCTCCAAACATAACATTGGTCATTATGGCCAAACAGTTCTATTTTTGTTTCATCAGACAAGAGGACATTTCTCCAAAAAGTATGATCTTTGTCCCCATGTGCAGTTGCAAACCGTAGTCTGGCTTTTTTATGGCGGTTTTGGAGCAGTGTCTTCTTCCTTGCTGAGTGGCCTTTCAGGTTATGTCGATTTACTGTGGATATAGATACTTTTGTAACTATTTCCTCTAGCATCTTCACAAGGTCCTTTGCTGTTGTTCTGGGATTGATTTGCACTTTTTGCACCAAAGTACATTAATCTCTAGGAGACAGAAGGTAGGCCTTGAAATACATTCACACCTCCAAATGACTCAAATAATGTCAGGAATTTTCCAAGCTGTTTAAAAGCACAGTCAACTTAGTGTAGGTAAACCTCTGACTCGCTGGAATTGTGATACAGTGATAAGTTAAATAATCTGTCTGTAAACCATTGTTGGAACAATTTAACCCAGGTGCTTTGCTTGAACTCTCAAGAGTTCTTGACCACTTTATATCTATCCATCTTTGTCCTAAATGTACTCTCCACTACTCCCGTCACTAAATTCCTGTTTAGGCAATCCCGAATGGAGCAGCTTATTAACTGTATGTTTGTCTCTAGGGATGTACAAAATCTCCACGGAACTGGTGCATATTGGAACATGTTGTTGCTTGCGCGCCTCGAATATGAGTTTGTTACATTTTAACAGAGATAGTAGGACAAAAAGGAAACATTATAATGATATATCTCATTCCCATGGGACATTGTGATATTTGTGTTCCCTCTCTCTCTTCACCCCCCCCCCCCCTCTTCTCCCCAGATGAAGGACAAGTTTGGACCAGTGTTCAGCATTCAGATGGGCTTGCGTAAGATCGTGGTTCTGTGTGGCTATGAGATGGTGAAGGAGGCCTTGGTCACTCAGGCTGATCTATTTGCTGAGCGGCCAGACATCCCACTATTCAAACAGATCACCAGAGGAAATGGTACAGGCCAACCTCGACTGACCAAAATCTCTTTAATAGATCAAGAACCACATTATCTGTCTTGATTCTAGGCCCAGTCATGTTATGTCAACTGTTCAGTGTTCACAATGGCAGTTTACAGTCACAAGCAATATATTTTATCTTAACGCAGTGGCATGGCATTTTAAGTGGATAACTGCTGGGTAAAATCCATCCCACAGCAAACCTACAGGTCCACATAAAAAAGCAAAGGAATACTTTAGGTACCTACAATTATTCCTTATAATAACAGAGAATCTGTGACATATCCTCCCCGTCAAAACAGGAATTATATTCGGCCATGGGGACTCCTGGAGGACCATTCGGAGGTTCACTCTGACGGTGCTCAGGGATTTGGGAATGGGAAAGAGGAACATCGAGGAGAAAATCATCAAAGAGTCAGAAAACCTTGTAAATAGCTTTGCAGCTCATAACGGTGAGGCCATATTGGATCTGAAGATAAAACTACAAATACATAGATTATTCAACTGTCACACAAAATGCTACACAAAAACTATTCAGCAGATCATTGAATGAATTAACTTTGATTTTGACATTAATTCATGTGTTTTTATGAAACTATTGTGACTGAGCCAGGTGATGGTTTCCAGGCCACCATTCCTCTGAATGCGGCAGCGTCCAACATCATCGTCTCTCTGATCATGGGCCACAGGATGGAGTATGATGACCCGATCTTTATTAAGCTCTTGGAAATGAACTACAAAAGCTTCAGGCTGGCCAGTTCACCGTTCATTCAGGTATGATACTACATGACAGTATTTGGGATATTTGTTTGGGATACTTGTTGTTCCTTTCCATAGAGGTATTAAAATGCGGGATACTGTGGTGGAAATTCTGCCTTTAACTAATAATGAGGAGAGGAAAAGGCAATCAATCAAGCCACGCAGGTGAAATGGAGAGCCAGCTGTACAAAGAGTACAGAAGCCTTATATAGGCAAGCAATCTTATGTAAGCTTCTGCAAAACACGTGATCTTATGTGTGTACAGAAGGAGAGACGAAACTGGGTTACAGGGTACAGACGATAATGAAAAGGTTGTCTCAGTCTGTCGTAACTGAGTGAGGACAATACAGTAGGTGCCAAAGTGACAGTAAGTCACTCCAGACATACTTCCTCAAACAGTAGCTCAACGGTTCCCCCAAGTTTGGCAAGCAAGAGCCTTTGAATGTTTTCCCAAATTATGTACATTGGGGCAAAAAAGTATTTAGTCAGCCACCAATTGTGCAAGTTCTCCCACTTAAAAACATGAGAGAGGCCTGTAATTTTCATCATAGGTACACTTCAACTATGACAGAAAAAAAAAAATCACATTGTAGGATTTTTAATGAATTTATAAGCAAATTATGGTGGAAAAATAAGTATTTGGTCAATAACAAAAGTTTCTCAATACTTTGTTATATACCCTTTGTTGGCAATGACAGAGGTCAAACATTTTCTGTAAGTCTTCACAAGGTTTTCACACACTGTTGCTGGTATTTTGGCCCATTCCTCCATGCAGATCTCCTCTAGAGCAGTGATGTTTTGGGGCTGTTGCTGGGCAACACAGACTTTCAACTCCCTCCAAAGATTTTCTATGGGGTTGAGATCTGGAGACTGGCTAGGCCACTACAGGACCTTGAAATGCTTCTTACGAAGCCACTCCTTCGTTGCCCGGGCGGTGTGTTTGGGATCATTGTCATGCTGAAAGACCCAGCCACGTTTCATCTTCAATGCCCTTGCTGATGGAAGGAGGTTTTCACTCAAAATCTCAAGATACATGGCCCCATTCATTCTTTCCTTTACACGGATCAGTCGTCCTGGTCCCTTTGCAGAAAAACAGCCCCAAAGCATGATGTTTCCACCCCCATGCTTCACAGTAGGTATGGTGTTCTTTGGATGCAACTCAGCATTCTGTCTCAACACGACGAGTTGAGTTTTTTCCAAAAAGTTATATTTTGGTTTCATCTGACCATATGACATTCTCCCAATCTTCTTCTGGATCATCCAAATGCTCTCTAGCAAACTTCAGACGGGCCTGGACATGTACTGGCTTAAGCAGGGGGACACGTCTGGCACTGCAGGATTTGAGTCCCTGGCGGCGTAGTGTGTTACGGATGGTAGGCTTTGTTACTTTGGTCCCAGCTCTCTGCAGGTCATTCACTATGTCCCCCGTGTGGTTCTGGGATTTTTGCTCACCGTTCTTGTGATCATTTTGACCCCACGGGGTGAGATCTTGCGTGGAGCCCCAGATCGAGGGAGATTATCAGTGGTCTTGTATGTCTTCCATTTCCTAATAATTGCTCCCACAGTTGATTTCTTCAAACCAAGCTGCTTACCTATTGCAGATTCAGTCTTCCCAGCCTGGTGCAGGTCTACAATTTTGTTTCTGGTGTCCTTTGACAGCTCTATGGTCTTGGCCATAGTGGAGTTTGGAGTGTGACTGTTTGAGATTGTGGACAGGTGTCTTTTATACTGATAACAAGTTCAAACAGGTGCCGTTAATACAGGTAACGAGTGGAGGACAGAGGAGACTCTTAAAGAAGAAGTTACAGGTCTGTGAGAGCCAGAAATCTTGCTTGTTTGTAGGTGACCAAATACTTATTTTCCACCATAATTTGCAAATAAATTCATTACAAATCCTACAATATGATTTTCTGGATTTTTTTCTCTCATTTTGTCTGTCATAGTTGAAGTGCACCTATGATGAAAATTACAGGCCTCTCTCATCTTTTTAAGTGGAAGAACTTGCACAATTGGTGGCTGACTAAATACTTTTTTGCCCCACTGTATGTACTACCCCCACACACAAAACAAGAACCTTTCACCCAGAACAGGCTCCAAACAGAACAGTAGCTCCATCACAGGTGTGCAGAATATAACACTTTGCCCTGTCTCCAGTTAAGCTAAGAAGAACCTATTTGTTTTTGTCAACTCTTGGCTGAGCTCCCAGACATCATGTGGTCACACTACACACACAGAACAGTTAGAACAGTTCTCTGCTAATACACACGCTCTTTTCTGAGTTAGTTTCTTTAACCATCTCAAGCCCAATGCCTAGGCTTAAAGATGGATATTTTAGTACACAAGCATTAGTAAGGTTCAACAGAAAATGCCCTCACAATACAGTCATCGTAACATTGACAAGTAAAAAAACTGAAGTGAATTTCTCACATAAACATGAACCGCCATGCTCGTTTCTCCAGCTGTACAACATGTACCCAGTGATCCACCCGCTGCCAGGGCCTCACCACAGAGTGCTGGCGTACCAGGACAACCTGAAGGCCTTCTTCAGGAAGATTTTCATCCAGCACAGACAGATCCTGGATGAGAACGACTCCCGTAGCTACATCGACGCATTCCTCAACAAGCAGCAGAAGGTGAACCCAGGGCTCAATGTCAGTCACACCAACTATGGGTCAAATGCCTTTTTGCACTTGGAAACCCTTTTTGAGGGGGGGATAGAGATGTGCTATTGATTTGCCTGAAAGTGATTTGATATTGCCACTCCCACAATACAGCATAACTCACTTCCTAATGGTCCCATGTTTTGTCCCATACCTAATGCCTTTCCTCAACTAAAATGTATTTATTAGGAAAAGGATAATCCCTCTTCCCACTTCCATGAGTGGAACCTCCTATGTTCCGTCACCAACATGTTTGTGGCTGGGACGGAAACCACCTCCAGCACCCTAGCCTGGGCCTTGGTCATCATGATCAAGTATCCTGAAATACAGAGTGAGTGAAACCACGTCACCAGTCATTTTGGATCAATGAGGAAAATAAGTAAAAACTAGGCTACCATAAAGCTACCACCTTCTCATTCCATGGCATAAAGTGTAATACGAAACAAACATACAAACTGGGATTGATATGCAAATGTTTCAAATAGAGAAGGTGCATAAAAATACAGAAAGAGGTGAAATCTCACAAGCCCTCCTTATACTCAGTCTACTTCCTATGTCCTCTCAGGTAAGGTCCATGAGGAGATAGACAAGGTGATTAGTGGTTCCACGCCAAGGATCCAGCACAGGCAGATGATGCCCTTCACCGACGCAGTGATCCACGAGACCCAGAGGTTCGCTGACATCTTGCCCATGGGCCTGCCCCACGAGACCACAGCCGACGTCAGCCTCAAAGGCTTCTTCATACCTAAGGCAGGCCCACTCACAACTAACTAGCAGACACTAACCTGCACCTTTAAGTGAATCAACAATAACCAGACAGTTAAGCAAGACAGTTATGGTAAAGTGAAATATACTACCTCTCCCCCATACGGCACCAAACATCCTTCCCTTGACAATGGCACATTCAAATTATTGTATGTGTGTAGGGGACCTACATTATCCCACTGCTGAGGTCAGTGCACCGTGATAAGGCTCACTGGGAGAAGCCGGATGATTTCTACCCTCACCACTTTCTCAACGTCGACGACAAGTTTGTCAAGAGGGAGGCTTTCATGCCCTTCTCCGCAGGTAACAGGAGCCAGGTTGTGAACGTACGACTGTTGATTGTCTTAACAGACATCATCCTTATGTTCACCAGTTGTAGTAATTCAATAGTTTAGGATTGCATTGTGTACTACTAGTAGAATTGTCCCAAGCAAAAGTGAGTTTACTCACTCAACCTCCAATTGCTCCGCCCATCTCTCCTCCCAGGTCGTAGAGTGTGTGTAGGTGAGACTCTGGCCCGCATGGAGCTCTTCCTCTTCTACACCTCCCTCATGCAGCGTTTTTCCTTCCTTCCCCCCATCGGGATGACTGCTGACGACGTGGACATCTCCACCTACGGGGGCCTGGGCCTCACTGCCCCACCCATCAAAGTACGGGCCCTGCCTCGTTTCCATGACCCCTAGGGAATTACCCCAACAGCCTTATATTTCAGATTTTCCTGTGTTAAGGGCAGTTATCACTTTGAGATGTCAGTAATCAGTAGGATACCTCATCTGCCTTGAATCTAAAACACTCAGGACTAACCATTAAAAACACAACTGTACAAAACTAGTTTTGTAAATGTAACTGTACTGACAATTATTGTACAGTCAAGCAATGGATATAAATGTATCAAATGTATCTAGACAATGACAAGGTCATTTCAAATCCTAACAAAAGTATCATTTTATTTTGTTAAATTGTCTGCAGAAACAGAACGATCGACAGAAACAATTTAGCAAACATGACAATTGTTCTAACAATAAAATCTGCACAAATATAACAGGTTGAGCTTCTGTTAATCACTGGAAAAGCGAATTAAAGACTTCTCAAATCTCTGTCTTGCCATACAAAGTGTATCAAAATGTGCTATTCCTCGTAACAAAATTAAGTCGGTACAAAGTTAGAAAAGAAAAAAGCATTTACAGAAATAGTGTTTGGTAAAACATTGCAACACTTTAACTTTAGCAATAGCAGCATAAATAAATGCAAACTACGTCATTATTTTTGTGTCTAGAATTTTAACAATAACAAAACACTTAACTTAGAAGAAATGTGAATCACAAACACATCCACATCATTTAGTAAGGACTTTGTAAAACAGTCTCAGGGTGACCTCTTTCTCACTCCTCCTCTTCCTCTTCCTCATTCCTCTGTCCAAAGGGAAGAGCCGTCTGGCCACGGTCCGGGTCTTTCAGCCGTAGGATCCGGATCAGGTTGTTGACTGGGAGAGAGCTATAGGGAACACAACCACCAACCAAGACATTTATTTTAAGTACACTATTTTTGATCAACTGAATATGCAAATGAGAGAATTAGGCAAAGCCATGATATAGATTAAGCAATAAGGCCCAGGGCGGATGTGGTACATGGCCAATATACCAATGCAAAGGGATGTTCTTATGCACGACTCAACGCGGAGTGCCCGGATACAGCCCTTAGATGTGGTATATTGGCAATATTCCACAAACCCCTGAGGTGCGTTATTGCTATTATAAACTTGTTACCAACATAATTAGAGCAGTAAAAATAAATGTTTAGTCATACCTGTGGTATACGGTCTGAAATACCACGGCTGTCAGCCAACAAGCATTCAGGGCTCAAACCACCCCGTTTATAAAATAGGACAGAGATGCTTAATGTTAGTACACAGGAGGGTGATGGAAGGCTACAATACCTCATGCTCTGTGGGGTGAGGAATATGAACTGTCGGTAACGTTGGCTAGAAGCGATTTTCAACATCATGTCCATGGATATCCTTCGGTTCACCATGTCCTAAATAGACAGTTACATTTATTGACAGACAGTGTCTCAACAGAACAGAACGATTGACTGAAATAACAGAGCAAAAATATGAAGAACAATGTATCAATCTTAGCCGTCCTCACAGTGTAGGCTACAGAAGACACCTGAGCTTAGATTAAAAGTAAGTTCATATTTGAAATGTATTTCATTGACTGAAGCAACTCAAAGGGATACTTCGGGATTTAGGCAATTGCCGGCAAGCCTTTTTTTCTACTTACCCAGAGTCAGACAAACATATGAATACCATTTTTATGCTAACGATATGCTACCTTCAACTTCCTTCAAACTGCACGCAGGGACATAAAAATGGTATCCATCAGTTTGTCTGACTTTGGGTAAGTAGTGTTGGATTCTATCTTGAAATAAACTTATTCCTGTCACTATATTAGAACAGACTGATCACTTAACATGTAAGGGGTCAATGAAAGGTGAATAGGTACTGTGTGTATGGAAAGTTACTGAGTGAGACAAAGGGAAGGAGAGAAAGTTTCTCTGTTCAAACATGTTGTTGCTGAATATTAATAATGAGCATCAGTCTAGCCTCAGTTCCTGATAATACAGGCCAGCTGCTGTAGAACTAGGTCAAGGAGGGATGTGGAACTCAACTCGAGATAAGGTCAACAGTTGAAGAGAGAAGAAACCTCTGGGAGGGGGGCCAGAGATCACCCCGAAGGAACAGGGATGAATTGCTTATCTTAGACATACAAGGAGGTGACTTCTAGTCAACAGTTATAAATATATACTTGTGTGACTTGTATGTTGTGTTTTGCAGATGAAGAACTCAGTGGGTTGAATAAACTTGGTTTGAGCGTTTCCTAGTTGTCCGTTTGAGTTTAGACTTTGTTCAGAACCTAACAGTAGGAATATATGCTTAATGGCCTAAATCCGGAAGTATCCCTTTAATATGCATTTTAAAATGGTTAAGTCATTCATCCATCCTCTGATACGGCGGCATTACCATGTAGACGTCAAACTCATCGAGGGCGCGGAAGGGGGCCTCAGCGATGGCCCAGAGAGAGAGAACGAAACAGACAGTGGAGAACGAGCGCTCTCCTCCAGACAGAGAGCGCATGTCACTCAGAGCAGCCTTATCCCCCACACCTGGCTGGACCTGAGAGAGGGAGGGAAGATGAGGGAGAAGATGGGTAGAGACAAAGAAGGATGCAGAAAGAGAAGAGTAAAAGAAAGACATTGACAAATGGGAAAGGGGGGTGGAGCAGGGGAATGTGAGGGTAACTTGATTATTAGGCATACATAGTTTTTTTATAACCTATAACTGCTTTTGCATTCAAGAAGGGTACATGTGAAAAGGTATTTCTGTGCATTAAAACCGTAGTGTATTCTTACTGAGATGGATAGGGTTTCGTTCTTGTGCTCGAACATCATCTTCCCTATATAGCCTCTCTGTGACAGCATGGAGTCAAAGTACATCTTGCAACGCACTGAGAGAAACCTAAAAAGAGATACATAGTGGGAAGGAAAACTATTTAAAAACAAATCCATAGCGCAACAGCTTTGCTTTTCCGCTAAATCTAACACCACATCGATAGATTGAGATGGCCTCCCTTCAGTCATTCAATAACTATTTTGCATAGCTCTGTAACAGCCGTTGATGCTAGCAGTACCATCCAGCTGTTCTGTGATCTCTTATGAGACAGTGAGTGGTGTCAAATAACAGAGCTGATATTCTATTAACAGACAGGAAGTAAATGGTGGATCCAGCTACCTCCTCAGCTCTGTGTAGACTCGGTGTCTATCGTCCATGATCTTACACAGGACCTGGATGAAGCGCTTGAGGCACTTCACCTGCTGGTTAATGTTACTGTAGTTCTCAAGGGCCTCTTGGTATTGCCTGGATGGGAGAAGAGGGAGGAAGGCAAGCAACATTTACCTTCTGCCCTTAGTTTACCCATTAGTCATTTTCAAATGGACAGCCCTATTATATGGAAATACTGTCAAAACATACTATATAACTATATTTAACAATATATAACACACTATATAACACCCTATATAACAATACCAAAGTAACCAAAATATACATCCAAGAACTCTTAGGGAATCAACTAAAACCAAGGCAAGTGTGGAAAAAAATAAATCTGGTTGTATTTTGAGTGAAACATCCCTTAAACGTTTGTGTGGGGTGAAGGGTCAGAGGTTAGGGGTGGCGGAGGTTACCTGATGACCTCTTCGCGGTCGCCCTGCTGGTCCTGCTGGGTGCTGATCTTCAGCTTCAGACGGCTGATCTCGCTGTCCAGACTCCTGGCTGTCCGGCGCACCTCGGACCGCTCTGGACAGATCTCTGTGGCCTTCACTACAGAAGCCTGGGACACAGGAGGGTTACGACAAAGAACGCACACATTAAGCAGGGACACACAGGAAGTAAGGGACAACATACACAGAAGATGGCCCTGATTATATCTAGACGTACCGTGAGCTCCTGCTCCTTGAGATCCAGGCTGGCCTTCAGGGCCTGTATGGTGTTGATGTGGACCTTGCGTTTGTCCTCGTAGTGTTTCTTATGGTGCTTGCTCTTCTCCACATCCTGATCGCTCTTACTCAGCTCCTCCTGAGAAAACAAGGGGGAAGGAGAGATGTATCGCCATCTATTGGCTTTACCTTTTCTGTTTAATCTGTGTGTGATTGATTATGTCTATGGAGACCCTGTATGGAACAAAATGAGGACATGGGTTATCACTATTCTAAGTCCTTTTCACTCTCCTGGTTCATTCCTGGTTTGCACACCAAACCTCCCTCCGTGTTAATAGAAATTGAAGTCCATATTGATGTGACTGACCTTGATGGGTTCGGCCTCCTCGGCCACAGTGCTGATGGAGTCTTTGTGCTGGCGGTACCTCTGCTCCACCTCCTCCCAGGAAGCCTTCAGCTGGGCCATCTTTCTACGGGCCTCCTCGCTCTCAGCACGACCTGCTGAAATCTTATTGTTGATCTCCTCCAGCTCCTCCTCCTGAAGGCCAGAGTGTGTGTGTGTGTCGTGGAATGTGAGTGCATCAGTTTGTGTATATCATATCAGTTGGAATGCGAAAGAGAGAACAAGGGAACGTTATGTTCATGAATGACATTAGCTAAAACTAAATGTTAAAATACTGTGCCTAGATGTGTGCACCCACCAGAGGCTTGAGGTCCTCAGACTGGGGTTCTTCCACGTTCTGCAGGTCACTGATCTCCTGCTGGAGCCTCCTGAACTTATCCTGGAGGAGAGGAGAGGGGGAGAGGAGAGTTGTGACCTAGTAACTCGACATCTAGACTAATCAGAGGTGAACCATTGTGCTCTCCAAAATAATTTCTAGTTGGATCCATGGTATGGCTCTGGAGAGAGATGCTGTTTTGTCACAAAGGCCAGCTTGAGCAAGATACTAAGATCTTAAGAAGTGCATGTGTGTTACCTTGGCCCTCTTCCTGTCGTCGTAGGCCCTCTTCAGGAGACTGTTGTTGTTCCTGATGTCCTCCTCCACCCTCTGCTTCTGCTGGCTGAACCGATCCAAGTGGGCCTCCTTGTTCCGCATCTCTTCCTGCAACTGCCTGAGTGGGATACATGGAGATATTGAGAGAAGGGGTAGAGGGAGAAAGGTAAACCACTGAATTAAATTGAGTCAGAAAAACAGAGCAGCAGAAACCTTTTCAAAACAAACACACACACATTACCTGATCTCCTCCTCTACGTCTCTGCTAAGGTAGTCACACCTCCTCTGGTCGTTGGAGTAGTAGCGGTTGTTGTAGCACTGGTCTCCCTCCTTGGTGAAGGCCTGGTAGCAGTTTCTAGGGGGCTGCCTGCCCTGCATCACTCTGCGGGCCTCTGCAGGACTCTACATGGTACAGACAGAGGGGTTAGAACCACAGAAATGGAACCTTTCTCCCTTCTGTCCTAAAGGCTACTGTTTTCTACAGGAAGTGGCTTGAAGTTCATTCATGTTGTTTTTAGCATGCAAAGCAGTTGTCACATGGGGATAGTTCAAGTATTTAAAGTTTTAGCTTATTATCGGCTCAAACTTTAAAAGAGTGAACTCTCCCTTAAAGAGGGCGACACTGAAAACAAAATCATAATTGCAGTCACTACTGGGCAATCCAAGGTGACATCATGACATTTGAGTGAACTAACTATGGTGGCAGTAGATTCCATGGCCCTACCTTGATGAGCAGAATGGTCTCTATGCCCCTCTGGTCGATGAGGCAGTTGGCAACCACTGGGTCCTCGATCTCCAGAGACTGTAGGACTGACGGGTAGTCAGGGTGGTTCACAGCCCTGACACACACACACGACAGAAAACATGTTGGTTACAGAGAACAAAATTAACCTTTAGAGGTACAAATAAGCCTAGCTAGCCTGAAACCAGGTGTGGTAGGTAGCCAACAGCCATACCGCCTACTGGTGTCATGGACCCTGTTGAAGAACTGGCAGGTGATGATCTGGGGTCTCCTACCCCCCTGGTAGTACCCTCTCATAAGGCCCTGCAGCAACTTCTCGTCCTCGTGGTTGTCACAGGTGAAGGCCACCATCAGGCTCCCAAGACATTTCTCCACGGCCAGGGCCTGCTCATGGTCCTTCAGACGGATACAGTACCCTGCATGGGGCACATCGGGAGAGAGAGGACATTGGAAAGAGCTTTATTTTAACCAATGACAAGGTTACACAAATAAGCATAACATCCAGAAGGATAATGAAGCGTAAGATAAGAGTTTTCGCTTGCATGGAAATACACACACACACACACACGTACGTCTTACCCAGCGGCCCCACTGGTTTCTTCCTGAACTGGCCCTTCCTGTCGGCATCCTCGATGGCGGCGAGCAGCGCAGGCATCTTCTCCCCGAAGCGGCGCAGGCGGTCGGAGCGGCTGCCCTCCATGGTCTGCAACTTCCTCCTGATGGCCTCCATAGACCTCTTCAGATCCTCCTCCTCTCGCCTGAGAAACAGAGACAAACACACACAGGGTTATACATACATACATACACGTGTATGTATGTATGTATGTATGTATGTGTATATATATATATATATATATATATATATATATATATATATATATATATATATATATATATATACACACACACACACACACACACACACACAATTTTTTAAATTTATTTTGACTATTTTCTACATCGTAGAAATGTCTTCCACAATTAACCCAACCCCTCTGAATCAGAGTGGTGCAGAGGGCTTCCTTAAATCGACATCCACGTCTTCGGCGCCCGGGGAACAGTGGGTTAAATGCTTTGCTCAGGGGCAGAACGACAAATTTTACCTTGTCAGTTAGGGGATTCGGTCCAGCAACCGACATCAAAACTATGAAATAACACATATGGAATCATATAGTAACAAAAAAAAAAGTGTACAAAAAATCAAATCTTATATTTCACCTGGAAATGCATTTCAATTAACAGGTGTGCCTTGTTAAAAGTGAATTTGTGGAATTTCTTTCCTTCTTAATGCGTTTGAGCCAATCAGTTGTGTTGTGATAAGGTAGGGGTGGTATACAGAAGATGATCTTTTACCAAATAGGGCTAAGTCCATATTACAGCACAAATAAGCAACAGTTCATCATTACTTTAAGACATGAAGGTCAGTCAATTAGGAACATTTTAAGAACTTTGAACGTTTCTTCAAGTGCAGTCGCAAAAACCATCAAGCGCTATGTTGAAACTGGCTCTCATGAGGACCGCCACAGAAAAGGAAGACCAGAGTTACCTCTGCTGCAGAGGATAAGTTCATTAGTTACCAGCCTCAGAAATTGCAGCCCAAATAAATACTTCAGAGTTCAAGAAACAGACACATCTCAACATCAACTGTTCAGAGGAGACTGCGTGAACCAGGCCTTCATGGTCGCATTGCTGCAAAGAAACCACTACTACAGGAACCAAATAAGAAGAAGAGACTTGCTTGGGCCAAGAAACACGAACAATCAACATTAGACCGGTGGAAATCTGTAATTTGGTCTGATGAGTCCAAATGTGAGATTTTTGGTTCCAACCGCCGTGTTTTTGTGAGACACAGAGTAGGTGAACGGATGATCTCTGCATGTGTGGTTCCCACCATTAAGCATGGAGGAGGTGGTGTGATGGTGCTTTGCTGGTGACACTGTCAGTGATTTATTTTGAGTTCATGGCACACTTAACCAACATGGCTACAACAGCATTCTGCAGCGATACGCCATCCCATATGGTTTGCGCTTAGTGGGACCATCATTTGTTTTTCAACAGGACAATGACCCCAAACACACCTCCAGTCTGTGTATGGGCTATTTGACCAATGAGAGTGATGTAGAGTTGCATCAGATGACCTGGCCTCCACAATCACCTGACCTCAAACCAATTGAAATGGTTTGGGATGAGTTGTACCGCAGAGTGAAAGAAAAGCAGCCAACAAGTGCTCAGCATATGTGGGAACTCCTTCAAGACTGTTGGAAAAGCATTCCTCATGAAGCTGGTTGAGAGAATGCCAAGAGTGTGCAAAGCTTTCATTAAGGCAAAGGGTGGCTACTTTGAAGAATATCCAATATAAAATATATTTTGATTTGTTTAACACTTTTGTGGTTACTACATGATCCCATATCTGTTGTTTCATAGTCTTGATGTCTTCACTATTATTCTACAAAGTAGAAAATAGTCCAAATAAAGAAAAACCCTTGAATGAGTAGATTTGTCCAAACCGTTGACTGGTACTCTATATACAGTTGAAGTCGGAAGTTTACATACACCTTAGCCAAATACATTTAAACTCAGTTTCACAATTCCTGAGATTTAATCCTAGTAAAAATTGCCTGTCTTATGTCAGTTAGGATCCCCACTTTATTTTAAGAATGCAAAATGTCAGAAAATTAGGAGAGGGAATAATTTATTTCAGCCTTTATTGCTTTCATCACATTCCCAGTGGGTCAGAAGTTTACATACACTCAATTAGTATTTGGTAGCATTGCCTTTAAATTGTTTAACTTGGGTCAAAAATGTTGGGTAGCCTTCCACAATAAGTTGGGTGAATTTTGGCCCATTCCTCCTGACAGAGCTGGTGTAACCGAGTCAGGTTTGTAGGCCTCCTTGCTCGCACACGCTTTTTCAGTTCTGCCCACAATTTGTCTTGAGGTCAGGGCTTTGTGATGGCCACTCCAATACCTTGACTTTGTTGACTTAAGCTATTTTGCCACAGCTTTGGAAGTATGCTTTGGGTCATTGTCTATTTGGAAGACCCATTTGCGACCAAGCTTTAACTTGCTGATTGATGTCTTGAGATTTTGCTTCAATATATCCACATCATTTTCCTACCTCATGATGCCATCTATTTTGTGAAGTGCACCAGTACCTCCTGCAGCAAAGCACCCCCACAACATGATGCTGCCACCATCGTGCTTCACAGTTGGGATGGTGTTCATAACAATGGTCATTATGGCCAAACAGTTCTATTTTTGTTTCATCAGACCAGAGGACACTTCTCCAAAAAGTACAATCTTTGTCCCCATATGCAGTTGTATGTGCTGACCAACTGGCAGGTGTCTTCACTGACATTTTGAACATGTCCCTGATTGAGTCTGTAATATCAACATGTTTCAAGCAGACCACCATAGTCCCTGTGCCCAAGAACACAAAGGCAATGTCAGGAATCACCTAGCTGACATGATTTGGGGCTGTACAAATGTTTGATGTATTAGAATAATTGATTATGCTTATGTTATGTTAATAGACGGGGAGGGGTTATAAAACCCCTCCCTCCTTACATTTATAGGGTCCTAGACTATAGATTAAAAATATATATTCATTATATAGTTAAGAGACATTTTCCACAGTTGTTCTCAGTCTCTGTCTGTGTGACTGAGACAAAACTCTGCAGGGGAGTGTGGGAGATAAGAGACTAGTTAGACATTCCACAATAAATCAACTTTAGGGAGGGGACATTTATTGCCTAGCTTTTAGATAAACACTGAAACTATGTTTGTATAGCTATGGATGCAGGATTTTGGTCTCAGGAGTAAAAAGGTAATGACGTAGACAGTGACATCACTAAGGTGGGACTTCGGTTTAATAAAACAACTTGAGACCTTTTGTTTGATGCAGAACTTACTCGGAAACATGCGTGCTATGTTCCTGATTGTCAACTTCTGTCTGCAATTGCATTAATAAAGGGTTTTGAATGATTTAATTCAATATATCGGCATAATGCTAATTTCACCAATGATGATACGAAAGAAACAAACCCTAACAGCAACCTGCCTAAATGACTACAGACCCGTAGCACTCACGTCCGAAGCCATGAAGTGCTTTGAAAGGTTGGTAATGGCTCACATCAACACCATTATCCCAGAAACCCTAGACCCACTCCAATTTGCATACTGCCCAAACAGATCCACAGATGATGCAATCTCTATTGCACTCAACACTGCCCTTTCCCACCTGGACAAAAGGAACACTTATGTGAGAATGCTACTCATTGACTACAGCTCAGTGTTCAACACCAGAGTACCAAGCTCATCACTAAGCTAAGGACACCAACACCAAGCTCATTACTAAGCTAAGGATCCTGGGACTAAACACTTCCCTCTGCAACTAGATCCTGGACTTCCTGACGGGCCACCCCCAGGTGGTGAGGGTAGGTAGGAACACATCTGCCTTGCTGATCCTCAACACTAGAGCTCCCCAGGAGTGCGTGCTCAGCCCCCTCCAGTACTCCCTGTTCACCCACGACTGCATGGCCAGGCACGACTCCAACACCATCATTAAGTTTGCAGATGACACAACAGTGGTAGGCCTGATCACCAACAACGACGAGACAGCCTATAGGGAGGTCAGAGACCTGGCCGGGTGGTGCCAGAATAACAACCTATCCCTCAAAGTAACCAAGACTAAGGAGATGATTGTGGACTACAGGAAAAGAAGGACCGAGCACGCCCCCATTCTCATCAGCGGGGCTGTAGTGGAGCAGGTTGAGAGCTTCAAGTTCCTTGGTGTCCACATCAACAACAAACTAGAATGGTCCAAACACGCCAAGACAGTCGTGAAGAGGGCACGACAAAGCCTATTCCCCCTCGGGAAATTAAAAAGATTTGGCATGGGTCCTGAGATCCTCACTAGGTTCAACAGCTGCAACATCAAGAGCATCCTGACTGGTTGCATCACTGCCTGGTACGGCAATTGCTCGGCCCCTGATCGCAAGGCACTACAGAGGGTAGTGCGTACGGCCCAGTACATCACTGGGGCTAAGCTGCCTGCCATCCAGGACCTCAGAGGAAGGCCACAGCCACCCCAGTCATAGACTGTTCTCTCTACTATCGCATGGCAAGTGGTACCGGAGTGCCAAGTCTAGGACAAAAAGGCTACTCAATAGTTTTTACCTCCAAGCAATAAGACTCTTGAACAGGTAATCAAATGGCTACCCAGACTATTTGCATTGTGTGCTCCCCCCAACCCCTCTTTTTACACTGCTGCTACTCTCTGTTTATCATATATGCATAGTCACTTTAACTATACATTCATGTACATACTACCTCATTTGGGCCGACCAACCAGTGCTCCCGCACATTGGCTAACCGGGACATCTGAATTGTGTCCCGCCACCCGGCAACCCCTCCTTTACGCTACTGCTACTCTCTGTTCATCATATATATATATATATATATAGTCACTTTAACCATTTCTACATGTACATACTACCTCAGCCTGACTAACCGGTGCCTGTATGTAGCCTTGCTACTTTTATAGCCTCGCTACTGTATATAACCTGTCTTTTTACCATTGTTTTATTTCTTTACTTACCTATTGTTCACCTAATACCTTTTTTGCACTATTGGTTAGAGCCTGTAAGTAAGCATTTCACTGTAAGGTCTACCTACACCTGTTGTATTCGGTGCACGTGACAAATAAAATAGATTTTTGATTTGATTTGCAAACCGTAGTCTGGCTTTTCTTATGGCGGTTTTGGAGCAGTTGCTTCTTCCTTGCCGAGTGGCCTTTCAGGTTATGTCTATATAGAACCCGTTTTACTGTGGATATAGATACTTTGTACCCGTTTCCTCCAGCATCTTCACAAGGTCCTTTGCTGTTGTTCTGGGATTGATTTGCACTTCTCGCACCAAAGTACGTTCATCTCTAGGAGACAGAACGCATCTCCTTTCTGAGCGATATGACGGCTGTGTAGTCCCATGGTGTTTATACTTGTGTACCATTGTTAGTACAGATGAACGTGATGCCTTCAGGCATTTGGAAATTGCTCCCAAGGATGAACAAGACCTGTGGAGGTCTACAATTTTTTTCCTGAGGTATTGGCTGATTTCTTTTGATTTTCCCATGTTCCCAATGATTTTGAAGGTAGGCCTTGAAATACATCCACAGGTTCACCTCCAATTGATTCAAATTATGTCAGAAGCTTCTAAAGCCATGACATCATTTTCTGGAATTTTCCAAGCTGTTTAAAGACAGTCAACTTAGTGTATGTAAACTTCTGACCCACTGGAATTGTGATACAGTGAATTATAAGTGAAATAATCTGTCTGTAAACAATTGTTGGAAAAATGACTTGTGTCATGCACAAAGTAGATGTCCTAACCTATTTGACAAAACTATAGTTTGTTAACAAGACATTTGTGGAGTGGTTGAAAAACGAGTTTTAATGACTCCAACCCAAGTGCATGTAAACTTCCGACTTCAACTGTATAAATACAAAATTCCTACTTCTGATATGGCTGTCACATAACGTTTACATTAGACAACACCCTGAGAGTATTTCATAAGCCCTGTTAACCATGTGGCATGGCTCCAGACTCCTATGATGACACTAGTGTGTGTGTGTACGTTGTACAGCCAAGTCTTATATACAGGCCTGTATATAATGGAGTTTCCAGTGCCTACATCATCTTTTCCAGCTCGTCCTTGGCCCGGGACACAGCCTGCTGGAACTGTTCCATCTGCTGGCCTAGGGTAGAGTCCTGGAAGTTCAGAGTGTCCAGGTCTGTCTGCAGCTTCTCCATGCGCTCAACACGCACCTGGGTCTCCGCACCAGACGTCTGGCTGATACTGTGGGAGGCAGAAAGGAGAAAAAAGGGAAAGAAATCCCATTTGTCTGTGGTAAACATTCAATGACTTTTCCCATGACAATAAAAGTTGTATCTTGAAACTGAAAGAGGTAGGAAAGGATCCGAGGCACTACCTCAACTTGAGTTCATTAATTCTCCTGGAGAGCTGATCCTTGTCCTTCTCCAGGTCTCTCAGGTTGGTCTTGAATCTGTGTACACTGGCCTGTAAGAGAGACACCACTAAGATGAATCAACAACTAGTCAACTAGAAAAGAGCTCTCACATATATAGTTTGCGTTGAGATCTGAGCTGGAAGCAGTAGTTTTTCATTGTGCTGCAGTTATGATTATGGAGATGTAATGGTTAATGATATTAAGCCTCATCTCAGTCACTTGCTAAACCCCTGGTATTTAGAAGACTCTGGGGTATTCTGGGGTATAGTAACACTCATCACTGTTCTCTCACCTGGGCTGTGTTGAAGGCCTTGCTTCTGCTCTGAGCCTCGTTCTTCAGCTCAGCACTCTGTGGCTCAAGCTGCTGGACCCTCACAGTGATGGCCTCCAGTTGCTCCCGGATACCCTTGTACTTCTTCTCCGCCTCCACCACCTTGGCCTGGACAGGAAGTGAGGTCATAAAGAACAATCGTCAGCAATAACAAGCAAGGGGAAATAGTCATTTTGAACTTAAGTAATAGCTACATTTTTCCTGAATGTGAAGGAAACACACACCAAATTCTTATGGCTGTAAAAATAAGAGGGTGATGTTAGTTACCTTCCACTCGTCTACTTTCTGGTCGTATTTGATGGTGGACCTCTCCTCTGATTGGAGCTTCTCTCTCATGGGCTTCACCTCTTTCTCCATCTCAGACACCTGGCGCAGGACAGAGCAAGAGATTTTACATCAGATTATGTATTTAGCTGGGTAGATAAATCTGCTACAATGTATCTGTTGTGCATGACCCCTGATAAATAAACAAATAATATAAATACACTTTTAGATTCATATTTTGAAGGTATGCTGCTTCCCCTCACCAGAGCCCAAGCCATCTGATTCTTCAGCTCCTCCAGTTTACTGTGCATGTCGTCCAGCGAGGCCAGGCTTTTGACCCGGTCCTCTTTCTCCAGGTACTTCCTCTTTAACCCCTCCAGACACTGAAACAGAATGATTCACACTTAAAAAGTGCTACTTTATAACAACTCCATTAAGATCTCTTGGTTGTTCATGGACAAGACTTTGTACATCAGAGCTTGAATTCTAGCTTTATAAGCCCCTGTAATCTTTCAGTAATACAAAATAAACCCACTATGGGACTACATGCCGCAGAGCTGATTGGATGAAAGCATTTAAGGGACTTTAGATGGGTGACATCGTAACACACCGCACATATGCCAAGTGGATTCATACCTCCTCGTGTTTCTCCACAGTGTCTAGAGTGACATTTTTAGTCGTTATGATATAGGTGTAATCCTCTTTCATCTGCTCAAGCTGTGTGGCTTTCATAAAGAACTGAGGAAGAAAAACAAAACACTTAGTCACTAACAAGGTAAGAACAATCCTAAAAGGTAGGCCTACATTGAGCTCTTTCACCCTCATGCTATTTGACACTGAAAACCAGACTGACATTTAACCACTTCCTGAGAATGCAGAAATAAGACGTTACAGAGATTTGATACCTGCAACCAAGGCTGGCAAGATGCATGCTATTACCTTAATTTACACCATGTCCTCCACAAATACAGAATTTCATAATTGAAAATATTCAAGTATATCAAACTGACTCTGTACTTATCCCCTTCTCCTTTGGAGTGCAGAAAGTGCTTGCTCATCTCTTGAGTTAGCATAGATACAGGGTTATCCACCTTTGGAAAATAATGATTATACAAAATAAATCAATAGTTATTTATCACAGCAAGTGTTTCCAATCTTTTCATACAGTCTTGCAGGGGGTCAACAGAAGTTGAAGTACCTGGATGTTAAAGTGATCCAGAATGGCCAAAAGTTCATCCTTCTTCGCAGACACAAGATGACCTGCAAGACAAAGTACATTCTTATGTGCTCATACTGCATCTACTGCTCAGTGAATCACTTTTTTGAAATATAGCCTAATGTTAAGATCCAGAATAAACTATGTAGATTGATTTTAAAGGGTGTTTTGCACTAAAGTGTCAGGCACATATCTCAGATCCATAGGCATGTTTGAATGAAGGGCCCATTTACAGAGTGTTAAGCCATACATTCTTATTACATTATTTACCTGCTTTGCTCTTGAGCTTGTAGGTCCTCATGCCCTCACGGGTTATCTTGAGGTCTACTATGATAGCCTGGCCGAACACTTCTGGCTTGTAGGCATCCCTGCCCTTGTTACGCAGTGTTATGGAGACATCAGCTGAACTGGGAGAGCAGAGGGACACAAACAGGGTTGCAATATTACTCATATATGACAGTAGGATAAACTTGGCACTTTCACATGCATTATTAAAATGGGGCAGATGGCATAGTTAACACATTAGGGAGCGGGAAGTCTGTAGCCACTGACATTTACGGTTTGTCACAAACTTTTGAATCTCTTGCGACACGTTTTATTGTATGGAAATTCCTAAGGGAAATAATAGTTACTCTTGCAAGGATGCCAGATGTATGTTAACACTAATCTCCATTTACAAAGGTTTACTGCCCGAGGTAAGTGACCATGCTTCCAACAGACATCTGGAACCAGTCTTTCAAGGCAGAAATAGTCCCCAAAGACAAGGGAGTGTGTAAATACAATCAGGGAACATGAGTACCTCTCTCCTTCCTTCACAAATCCCTTCAGGGAGGACCCTCTGTTTGTGGTTGTAGCTTTCCCTCCCAGGCCCACCATAAGAGCTGTGAGGACAGCACTCTTTCCACCTGTCCGTCGTTTAGAAACACAATATCAGACACAGAACCACAGCACTGCAATCTTAAGAGCATCATCATTGGATCAATACTGAAAAAAACATGCGATAGAGTAACAGGTGGAGACACTATACAAACAATCTATAATCAGTCAACAATTAAACCATCTTGAGAGTAAAAAAAAATAAAAAATTGAGAATCAGGAAGAAGAAGTGGTGGAACTCACTTCCATTGTTGCCGACGACAAAGTTGACATTGGACCCAAACGCAAATGGCCCCAGCAGAGAGTGGCACATAAAGTTCTTCAGGGAGATGCTCTCCACTATGCCCACCTCTCCAACAGTCTGCAACAAGACAAAGCAAAGATGTAACAGTAAATCCTAATGTTTTAATATGGAGGCACAGTAATGTTTCAGTTACATCAGGTCATTGATTATTTCCCTTTTAATAAAATATATAATAGCAGATTCTGCAGACTGTCAGTGTCGTCACTCCTGCTGTTGTGACTGAAATATGTCAGGCAAATTGAGAATGAAATAGGCTCAATTTGCCTGACATATTTCAAATCACAACAATAAATTACAACTAGGCTTGGGCAGTATACAGTATATACAGTGCATTCGTAAAGTATTCAGACCCCTTCTAAACATTTTGTTATATTACAGCCCTATTCTAAAAGGGATTAAATTAAAACAATTCCTCAATCTACACACAATATCCCATAATGAAAAAGCGAAAACAGTTTTTTGTAATTATTCCACATTTATTAAAAATAATACCCAGAAATACCTTATTTACATAAGTATTCAGAACCCTTGCTATGAGACTGGAAATTGAGCTCAGGTGCATCCTGTTTCCAATGATCATCCTTGAGATGTTTCTACAACTTGATTGGAGTCTACCTGTGGTAAATTCAATTGGTTGGACATGATTTGGAAAGGCACACACCTGTCTATATAAGGTCTCACAGTTGACTGTGCATGTCAGAGCAGAAATCAAACGATGAGGTCAAAGGAATTGTCCATAGAGCTCTGAGACAGGATTGTGTCAAGGCACAGATCTGAGGAAGGTTACCAAAAAATTTCTGCAGCATTGAAGGTCCCCAAGAACACAGTGACCATCATTCTTAAATGGAAGAAGTTTGGAACCAACAAGACTCTTCATAGAGCTGGCCACCTGTCAAAACTGAGCAAACAGGGGAGAAGGGCCTTGGTCAGGGAGGTGACCAGGAACCCGCTGGTCACTATGAGAGAGCTCCAGTAAAAGGCACATGAAAGCCAGCTTTAGAGTTTGCCAAAAGGCACCTAGGACTTTCTGACCATGACAAACAAGATTCACTGGTCTGATGAAACCAAGATTGAACTCTTTGGCCTAAGTGCCAAACATCACATCTGGAGGAAACCTGGCACCATCCCTAAGGTGAAGTATGGTGGTGGAAGCATCATGCTGTGGGAATGTTTTTCAGCGGCAGGGACTGGGAGACCAGTCAAGATCGAGGCAAAGATGAACGGAGCAAAGTACTGAGAGATCCTTGATGAAAACCTGACAGTGCTCAGGACCTTAGACTGGGGTGAAGGTTCACCTTCCAACAGGAGAAACGACCCTAAGCACACAGCCAAAACAACACAGGAGTGGCTTCGGGACAAGTCTCTGAATGTCCTTGAATGGCCCAGCCGGAGTCCAGACTTGAACCCAATCGAACATCTCTGGAGACCTGAAAATAGCTTTGCGGCGACGCTCCCCATCCAAACTGACAGAGCTTGAGAGGATCTGCAGAGAAGAATGGGAGAAACTCCCCACATACAGGTGTGCCAAGCTTGCAACGCCATACCCAAGAAGACTCGAGGCTGCAATCGCTGCCAAAGGTGCTTCAACAAAGTACTGAGTAAAGGGTCTAAATACTTATGTAAATGTATATTTCCTGTTTTTTTTAAACATACATTTCTAAAAACCTGTTCTTGCTTTGTCATTATGGGGTATTGTGTAGATTGATGAGGAAAACAATACATTTAATCAGTTTTAAACTAAGGCTGTAATGTAACAAATGTGGAAAAAGTCAAGGGGTCTGAATACTTTCCGAATGCACTGTACCGTGGTATTTTAGTTTCGGGTACCGTGCAACGCCACTGCTTATAACTAATAAAGTTAAACAAAGGTTAAATAAAAAACTATAAGTTAACTAAGATGTGCCAAATAAATTAACCAGATCAGGGCTGCAGCTATGCATTTAGTTTGCTAACTTGTTAGCTAAGTAGCTAGATGGCAAGGTCAAGTTTCTTGGTTACAGCTGAGACGGTCAAGATCCCTGCTGTCTAAATTTGTTCGTTTTTTTTTTTTTTTTTTACATTAGGAAAGAAATAGCGCCCCTTGTTTTGGTACAGGAACGGCACTGTATGAAGGTATAACAATCTGGATACCGCACAGGAGCACAACCCTAGACTGACAGTGACAACTCCAGTCTACTCTTATAAAGGTCTCAAATCAATTAAATGTACAGTAGCTAACTTAGATACCGTATGCGATCCTAGTGGCACAGGGGGTTGGCTGGGACCCACTTCATTATCTTCATCATGAACCTCTGTGGATCTGACTCTCTTGTGTGGGCTCTCTCCAATTGAGTTGCTCTTCCTCTTAGACATCTTCTTAGACACCCTGTATAACACAGACATTAGAAAACCATCGTCAGAAATATAACAGTTAACTAGCTATAACTTATTTGCTAACGTTAGCTACACTTAGCTAGCTAGTAAGTTACTAATATTAGCTCATAGAGATAGATAGAGGACTCATCTTTGTGTTTGTGAGATTTAAAGTAGATTATTGTATTCTTCACGATTGGCTGAACCCTCCTGATGAACCTGATTGGACATGACTCCAAAAGGGTTACCAGGAGGGATCAGCCAATAAAGTTGGAAGTCCCACCCGGTTGACAACATTAAAATGGTGGACGCGCTGCCCCAATGCTAAAATTGAATTTTGGCCACTAGAGGCCTCTATCATTCTCTATGAATTAGCTAGCCAACTAGCAACCCGGTAACGTTAACTAGCTAACGTTTGCTAACAAATCAATTCTTACCTGTGAAGACCTCTGTCGGTAAATTAGCAGGCAAAGTTTTTAAATAAACATATCCACAAAAGTGACTTTGGTAGCTAGCTATGCAATGCTTATCGGCGAATTTTGGAGGTAGCTAGATATCGAAAGACATACAGCTTGTATGTAAAGTGACGTTATCCACTCAGCTGTTCACTGGATTCCGCGCGCAACGTCAAAAAAATGAAGGACAGCAGCGTGCTGCGCCATCGATGTCGTCTCGCGTGTTCATTCGCTGACACTACCACCGGAAGAAAGGAGGTTGGATTCGGAAGCGTGTTTGTTTTAGCAGGAAGTGCTGCTAAATTAAATAACTAAGTGATCAACAAAGTGCATTTCTTGTGAAATACTGCACATTTATCATTTTTTTACTTTTTACTTATAAAAAGGTAAACAACGATTTGCGCGATGGGTGTGCACGACCTGTGGTCCATTCTGGGACCGGTTCGGGAGTCGGTGCCGTTGTACAGCCTCACCGGAAAGACCCTGGCCGTGGACCTTAGCCTGTGGGTCTGCGAGGCCCAGCACGTCCAAGCAATGATGGGGAAAGTCACCAAACCTCACCTCCGGTAATATGTGCAGAGATTGCCAAATGCACATGTTTTTTTAATTAAACTCTGACACTGAGGCATAGGCATTCAACCCTGATCCTATTTCACATTATGTATCTGAAACAGCCGACCTTATTACTAATTTGCACTATATATGTGCAAGATACATCAATCGGGCGACTTACTAATGGTCTGCTGTTTCAAAATTAAATCCCTTTTATGCAGAGGAACAACAACTCTCTGTAATGAGAATTATGGATATTATTACTCTCTTTCAGGAATCTGTTTTTCAGAGTTTCCTCTCTCACACTGATGGGGGTAAAGCTAGTTTTTGTCATGGAGGGAGAGGCCCCCAAACTCAAAGCAGAGACCATGAGCAAGAGGACAGACATGAGATTTGGGGGGTTCGACAAGTCAGCCCCTAAAAAACAAACTACAAAGACCACCAACAGGGGTCGCTTCAATGCTGTGCTGAGAGAGGTGGGTGGCTGGGATGATGTGCATCAGTCAGATGCAGTTGTTGAGAAGTAGTGGCATTTATCACCCTCATTGAATTAAAGCTGTGTGTGTGTGTGCGTCTTTCTGAGTGGCTGTGTGTGTAGCTTCGTATCCATACAACATGTGTAGAGAGGCATAAGTAAGTATTATGCATGTGTTTTTAAGAGATAATCTGTGTGCACCCACTACCCATCTCTCTCTTCCCTCCAGTGTGCAGAGATGCTGGACTGTCTGGGTGTCCCCTGGGTGACAGCGGCAGGGGAGGCCGAGGCCATGTGTGCCTTTCTGGATGCCCAGGGCCTGGTGGACGGCTGCATCACCAACGATGGGGACGCTTTTCTCTACGGAGCACAGACCGTCTACAGAAACTTCAACATGAACACCAAGGTAATGCGTTTGTTTATTTAAATTAGGTATGTTACATCTCATTTGTAAGGGGTGTGACATTGAATTGAGAAGTATTCAAACTTATGATTTAGTTAATGAACCAATCTCTAAATGCTGTACTTGTAGGTTTCTGTTGTCTGAATGCTCAAGAAAAGAATCCCTGCTGTATCATTCCCGCTGTTGTAGGATCCACAGGTGGATTGTTACAGGACTTCTAGGGTGGAGACAGAGCTGCAGCTAGCCAGGGAGACACTCGTGGGTCTGGCCATCCTTCTGGGCTGTGATTATATTCCTAAGGTATGGGGGAGGGGGACTGCTAATGTCTAGATCGGCTTCTAGGGGTGAAAACACGCATATATACAAAATTACTTTTTTGTTTTTGTTACTATGACATGTTTTGTTTTCTTACCACAAGGGTATACCAGGAGTTGGGAAAGAGCAAGCTCTAAAACTCATACAGACATTGAAAGGGCAAACACTTTTACAAAGGTAAGAAACTAAAAATATAAAACATTATTTTTCTTTCACCCTCCAGCACACTGATTAAAAAGTGGAGACACAAATAGAGAAACATAAACAGTCTGTAATCCAGTAGTTTTAACTAGGTCTTATGCAAACATGTACACTCCCATATGTATTTATTTGGACAGTGAAGCTATAACTTTTATTTTGGTTCAATACTTTAGCATTTTGGATTTGAGGTCAAATGTTTTATATGAGGCGACAATACAGAATGGTGATGAGGTCTTATGCAAACATGTACAGTGGGGCAAAAAAGTATCTAGTCAGCCACCAATTGTGCAAGTTCTCCCACTTAAAAAGATGAGAGGCCTGTAAATTTCATCATAGGTACACTTCAACTATGTAAGACAAAATGAGAGAAAAAATCCAGAAAATCACATTGTAGGATTTTTTATGAATTTATTTGCAAATTATGGTGGAAAATAAGTATTTGGTCACCTACAAACAAGCAAGATTTCTGGCTCTCACAGACCTGTAACTTCTTCTTTAAAAGTCTCCTCTGTCCTCCACTTGTTACCTGTATTAATGGCACCTGTTTGAACTTGTTATCAGTATAAAAGACACCTGTCCACAACCTCAAACAGTCACACTCCAAACTTCACTATGGCCAAGACCAAAGAGCTGTCAAAGGACACCAGAAACAAAATCGTAGATCTGCACCAGGCTGGGAAGACTGAATCTGCAATAGGTAAGCAGCTTGGTTTGAAGAAATCAACTGTGAGAGCAATTATTAGGAAATGGAAGACATACAAGACCCCTGATAATCTCCCTCGATCTGGTGCTCCACACAAGATCTCACCCCGTGGGGTCAAAATGATCACAAGAACGGTGAGCAAAAATACCAGAACCACATGGGGGGACCTAGTGAATGGCCTGCAGAGAAGAAGCATTTCAAGGTCCTGGAGTGGCCTAGCCAGTCTCCAGATCTCAACCCCATAGAAAATCTTTGGAGGGAGTTGAAAGTCTGTGTTGCCCAGCAACAGCCCCAAAACATCATTGCTCTAGAGGAGATGTGCATGGAGGAATGGGCCAAAATACCAGCAACAGTGTGTGAAAACCTTGTGAAGACTTACAGAAAACGTTTGACCTCTGTCATTGCCAACAAAGGGTATATAACAAAGTATTGAGAGAAACTTTTGTTATTGACCAAATACTTATTTTCCACCATAATTTGCAAATAAATTCATAAAAAATCCTACAATGTGATTTTCTGGATTTTTTGTCGGTCATAGTTGAAGTGTACCTATGATAAAAATTACAGGCCTCTCTCATCTTTTTAAATGGGAGAACTTGCACAATTGGTGGCTGACTAAATACTTTTTTGCCCCACTGTATATGATATAACAGTCTATGCCTATCCTGTATCGTCTCCTCTTCCATGACAGATTCAGCCAGTGGAGGGAGGAGGGCGTGGTTGCGCCAGAGTGGGTCCTAAAGAAGGTCCCTCACTGCCATTTGTGTTGCCATCCTGGTGAGTTACTTTGGCCCTCCGTCAAACTCACTTTAGCCCCTTGTCCTGATAAGAAGTGTAAATCAGGAGGGTGGGGAGGGGTTTCCCGGGATGACACGACTCGCATGTGGTTGATCAAGACCAACTAAAATACTGTGATGATGAAGGCACTTACATGTGAGACGCTTTAGTTTGCTAATACGTCTTCAGCATTGTAGCGCCAAATTACAGTTAGTGTACTTAGTCGAGATCAGTATTAAATGTCTCTGTATGGTTGATCAAAGGTATCTGCTATGATTATCTGTGGCTGTAGCCTATCAGTCCAGTCACCCTGAATTGACCTCTGATTTTGTCTGTCACTCCCTTTTCGGTTACTAACCATCTCCTAACAAACTATTACCACTGTTATGTTCTTCTCTATCACACTCTCTTCATTCTCTCTCTTTCTCATCATACTCTTTTATCTCTTTCTCCTTCTCTCTCAGGGTCAGCCAAGGCTCACGAGCGCAGTGGCTGTGTGTTGTGTGACAGCAAGCACTTCTGTGAGCCTCAAGACTATGACTACCAGTGTCCTTGTCACTGGCACTGCTGTGAGCAGACACGACAGGCCTCTTCAACAGATGCCAGCATCAGGAAGTGAGACCATGTTTGCACCAAATTCACTCATTCCTGTAATATACACATTCATAGATTACAATGTTGCTTATTGATTTGAATTAAAAGGGGGAACAAACATTCATTGTTCCTTTACATATCTGAATATGGTGTTGATTTGTTTTCAGGAAAACACTGGCAAGTGATAAATTCCCTTTTACAGAGGTAAAGTAAATACAGTTATTATCTTAAGTTCTTGAATCTGTGTAATATCATGTGTAAAGTATACAAGCCAAGATAAGGATGTCATTTCATGTATGGACATTTTGCATTTCAGATCATAAATGAATTTCTGGTAGACAAAGACAAGCCTGTCCACAATTTCAAATGGAGGAAACCGAACATGCTATTAATGCAGGTAGTCATTCAAAAATGTACTTTGATTAAAATAAGTGGTCATTCTTAACAGATGCAATTAATAAATCATGTATTGCCTAATTTATCTGTTAGTCAAATAACTTGTAATATATTTTTTTGTGTTTTGTGATCCAGAACTTTGCGTACAATAAGATGTTGTGGCCTAAACACTATACCAGTGAGAAGGTTCTGGTCCTGATGACGTACACTGAGCTGATGAACAGAAAACATGGAAGAGCGACGTCGTCTCTGATAAAACCTCTACGGTACGGTCCAATTCACACTCCAATGGACCTCTTTGAGTGTAAAAATGGAAGTTACTCACTGTGGCTATAAATGTTTCACAATAATACATGTTAAATTGTATTTTAAAATCCTCCCTGTTAACAGTATATGGAAGCCAAGAGTAAGGAATGCAATCGCCAGCTTTGAAATCATCTGGAGTAAGCCAGGTCAGTTTGAACAAATGAAACAGTCCTTCCTATGAAGCCTTCCATTTTCAAAAAATGGTATGTTTATGAATGAGGGATGTTCCTTCTCTTTATATTATCATCATTGCCCCCATTGTTATTGTTCTATGATAGTTCCTGTGTTTTTTTGTATTGTACTCTTCAAGCCAACTGAATCACACTTTTCCAAACCTCTTATTACCATGTACCTGTTTGATGTACTGTATTCCTGTTATGACATCAGAGTTGCGTCAGTAAGGATTGGGGTGATAGTCTTGTGTTGACCTATGCAGAGTCTCTTTAAACCTGGCCTTCTCTGCCTGTCTCCATGTTGTCTGTTAGTGACTTGTTGTGAGGTGGGGTTCAGAGGGGGGTAGAGGTGACAGAACAGCCACAACACCATCAGGTGCTAAAATGGCTTCCTCCCGGGCTGGGAAAACTGTCATATCAAAGTGTGTGTGTGTGTGTGTGTCCCCACTAACAACTTCAGCTGATATTTCAGTCCTCTATGGGCCTGAGCTAACTATTGAAATACCATCCCCAAATCCGTATTATTATTATTTTGAGGGGGGTGGGGTTGGCATCTGTATGGTGATTCAGCAGACGATACATTTTACACAAAAGAGTGGATCAAATTTCAATGTTTGAAATGTTTCACATATTTTTTTGTCTGTAAACAAAATGTAATGATATCCTTCCTGCAGATCACTATGTGTTTTCTGAGGACCACCCTGAGGACAGTCAGGACGAGGTGAGGACGGTGGAGGAAGAGGCTCTGTTCCGCCTGGCCTACCCACATGTGGTGGAGCTGTACCTCAGGGAGAAGGCTGAGAACAAGACCAAGAGTAAGGTCAACATATTATAGCTGGAGAACATAATATATTCTGCTTACATTTAATTCAGATTAAATAACCTTATGTTATTGATATGAAAATACAATGAATATTAATTAATTTTAAATTATTGACATTCTGGTCTGATATTGACTGACAATAACATATTGATATACTTTATTGAGGTCAAATTATACCTCGTTTTTAAAACCGTATTCAATTTGTCCTTGGGGAGAAACGGGACGCCCCTAAACTTAACGGGCCCAACGACTGCTCACTACTTAGCTCAGACAGGGTGTGGATCAAAGGCACCTGGAGCTTTGCGATGTTTTTCAGAGTCTCTCTTATAGGGCCTCTGACACCTGGACATGCATAGTATGGCAGCTCCGCTCCCTCACATCAAGGCTTTGATGCACCAGAGGTGTCTGTCACACAGGAGCTGCTGTCACTTTAGACAGGTTGGGGCTGGCTCCCCCTGTAGCTCAGAGCTGTAGAGCAGGGGTTCCCACAGTAGACTGGGTAGCCCCAACCAAGGGTACTTGGACTTGAGGAGACACTGTTATGGTGGATTTTGTATCTAGCCATTTTGTCTCTTATATTTTATGCATTTTATTTTCAGAGAAGAAACCAAAGGGTAAGAAAGACAAGCCTTTGGATCACTGTGATGTTTCTGACCTCCTGGCCAAGATGTCTTTGCACAGTTCCATTGCTGACAACAACACCCAACAACCCTCTGCCGTGGCAGCAGCACTGACCATTACAACAAGTAACAACTCAGTGTGGGTCCTGGAGGGTCCAGAGTCAGAGTCTCCAAAAAGGCATCTGGATCCTGGTAAAGACCATCCCCGCTTAGAAGTAAGTCTTGGAGCTCAGATACAGGAAGTGATGTCACCTCCGTCTTTCACTTCCTCTGGGAAGATTCCAGAAGCAGCGGCCTCCTCTCCGTCTGTTTCCGTGGTGATGGATGCTCTTCACCTGAGTGACATCGACTGGGAGTCTCAGTCATTCACGTCCTCCCCGCCCCCACAGGCTGTTGGCGCTCGCACTGCCACTGACCCCAAGTCACTCCAAACCACAAATGATAGTGTCGAAGAAAGGATCACAAAACTGGGCCCCTCTACTGATCTCAGAGCAGCAGAGGCCGTACCAGGGCCATGTTATGCAGAGTGTTCGCTGAGGGACAGGGTCCTAATGAGAAACACATGCAAGTCTGTGAACATGGCGGACAATGATGACGTCACCATCATACACGTAAACTCCCAGTCAGCAGCACCCCCTGATTTAATTGATTCTAACAACAGTGGCCCCAAGCCAATGGCACTGATACCCATTAAAAGCAGCAATGCTTCCAAGCCATCAGAACAGCCGCTGGTGTGTGGCAAGAAAGCCACACTTGTTGATAAGGACCAGAGCATTGCATTGCTCCATAAGCCTCAACCTGCTCATCACATCTCAAAACCTATCTCATTGAACGCAACACAAACAAGCCCAGTCACAGCAACACAAACAGGCCCAGTAACAGCAACACAAACACAAGGGGCTAAACAACATGGTGCCGGTGAACCAAAGCCTCCACAGAAGTACAGATTCGTAAAGAAGGCCATATCATCTTCTTCCGCTCTGCCACAAAGGAGCCACTCTGAACCTAGCGACACACAGCCTGGTCGGGATGACAGGAACATGAAGTCACATCAAGAAACCAAGAAGAGTGTGTGTGCCAGAGTGTGTTCATCGAGTGAGGACAGTGACACAGTGAACCAGTGTCGGGGAGGAGGGCAGAGCAGGGCCAAAGTCAAACCCAAAAGCAGGCACAGGTGCCAATACCTCACAGACTACTCACTGAAACCCACCTCCAAACCCAGCACCTCTACAAAGGCAGTCTGGGACACAGTGACAGCCCAGCCCCTCAGGCCTAGAGCTGTGTCTGCCAGTATGGGTGAACAACCAATACGAGGCAGCTCTGTGTCTACCATAGGGAAGTGCCAGGATGTTCATCCAATTAGAGTTGATGATGACATTGTGTTCATTCCAAGCCCCGTTTCCCCAGTGACTATGTCTGATGGTGATGACTCAGTGATTTGCAGCAAGAGCCCACTGCCATTGGCAGAGAGGGTGAAGCTGAAGTTCCTGAAATGAGTGATGTGATATACCAGAGGTGTTAGGACAGAAAAAAAGAAATACTATTTCCTAATATTATTATTTAATAGTATTCTATCACAACTTTATCTAGTTTGTTCAGTAAGTGTATTTTTAACCTTTGATATTGGCCTTTCCTTTTGTCTTCTATGTACACAATTGTAGTTTTCTGCTGCTATATCTTTAATGGACTTACAGTAGGAAATGGAGAAATATTTTACTCATGCAGTTAGGGAGAGGGCATGTAGAAATGCTCATGTTCTGTGATAATGTTTTATTTTTATAAAACTCTATACTTTTCAATGTTTTTCTGTATTTATTTTGAATATTCCACAGCTCTCATGTAATGATTGGACTTCTAAGGTACTGATGCAAATGCGCAAAATGTAAAAGTTTGGACAACAAGGCTCTCCAAATGGAAGAGACAATCATTGACCCAAATAAAGGTACAATAACTTTTATACCTTCGTTTGCGCAAAGGTCGAGCTTTTGTAAGCGAATGAAAGTAGCATCACCGTACTAATAACCACATAAACTTCCCGACGTGTTGCTTCCTATAGCAAGCAGGCAGAGGGGCGCAAAGGTTCTCGCCCGTCAGTGACCCACCAGCAGTAGAGCGCGGTTTTATGACCTGGCACGTTTTGCTCCCCCTTGATCATTAGTGAGCCGTTACACACCTATTCAGACATGAAAGAGCTGCCAGGTTAGTGTGTTTTACTCAGCCCTGATGACAGCTGCATCCTCCTTGCTCGTGCGTATTGGCATGCATCGATTTCAGACAGCAGGACTTTATTGGCTAGGCTAATTTGTTGATAATACTTCCTCCTAATGGACAAATATAAGTAATTTCTAAACATTTACTTAGTTATTCTCTGAAGATTTAGCTTCACGTTGCGTAAAAATTATGTTTCTTTCAGGTTTCACTTTCTATCTGTCATTGTCTACCTCACACAGACACATTAGCACCGTTATATACTTAACAAAAATGTAAACGCAACATGCAACCATTTCTACGATTTTACTGAGTTACAGTTCATATAAGGAAATCAGTCAATTTAAATAAATTCATCAGGCCCTAATCAATGGATTTCAAATGACTGGGCAGGAGCGCAGCCATGGGTGGACCTGGGAGGGCATAGGCCCACCCACTTGGGAACCAGGCCCAGCCAATCAGAATAAGTTCCCCAGAAAGGGGCTCTATTATATAGACAGAAATACTCCAGAAGTTTCATCAGCTGTCTGGGTGGCTCGTCTCAAATAACCCTGCAGGTGAAGGAGGTCCTGGGCTGGCATGGTTACATGTGGTCTGTGGTTGTGAGGGCAGTTGGGCATACTGCCAAATTCTCTAAAACAATGCTGGAGGTGGCTTTTGGTAGAGAAATTAACATTCTATGGCAACAGCTCGAGTGGACATTCCTGCAGTCAGCATGCCAATTGCACGCTTCCTCAAAACTTGAGACATCTGTGGCATTGTGTTGTGTAACAAAACTGCACATTTTAGAGTGGCCTGTTGCTGTCCCCAGCACAAGGTGCACCTGTGTAATTACCATGCTGTTTAATCAGTTTCTTGATATGCCACACCTGTCAAGTGGAGGGATTATCTTGGCAAAGGAGAAATGTTCACTAAAAGGAATTTAAACAAATGTGTGCACAGAATTTGAGGGAAATAAGCCTTTTGTGCATTTCGAAAAATTCTGGGATATTTTATTTCAGCTCATGAAACATGGGACCAACACTTGACATGTTGCCTTTTTATATTTTTGTTCAGTATATATAAAAAAAGTATTTGTCTGTTTATCTTCTAGATTTTGGAGTACACCTAGACACACGTTGCCCATCCTGTTAATGAGGTGTGAAAAGCCCAGATGTAACAATCTCCTTTCATTCCTTCATTAGAGAGATCACATCAAACTGATAATTGTTGTCGTGCCCATCTAAAGAGCCATTTCACACAAAAGAAAATCTAATTATTTTTCATTCTGTTACACATTATCCGTCTATTTCACCTTATTGGCACCTCGGTGACAACGAACGACGTCCTTCGGGTAAGTCACATTTTAGCACTTGAGTTTTCTTTGAACTTTCGCTTCAGCTGTGAACTCATAAACCACAGAGAGCTGAGTCCATATAAAACGGTTTCCCAAACCGCTTTTCAGAATTTGCTCTCCACGGAGCTGCCCGAATAGCCTATCATCGAGGTCACAGTATGGAGAGCGTGTCTGAGGATATTGCTAACATGGATTGTGACATTGAAGTTGTTACCTCAAAAATGCTTTCTGAATGGGATTGGAAGACGCAGGAAAGGGCTTTTGGGAACGGGCATGATTCTCTTGAATCCACATCACCAGAATCATCATTCGATTCAATGTGCTCTTCGCCCGAGATGTCTTCAAGCTCAACTGGGCATCAGAGATTCGGAAATGTATCCTATGGTTTAACAGGACACAGCCCAATCCCGTGCGCAATGTTGAAACAAATCAAACCGAAGATGTCGACCAAGAGGCGCATGAAGGCGAGCGAGAGGGAGAAGATGCGAATGAGGAGCCTAGCAGAAGCTTTGCACCAGCTCCGCGACTACTTGCCTCCAGATTACAGTAAAAGGGGACAACCTCTGACCAAAATTCAAACTCTCAAATACACCATTGAGTATATAAATGAACTTTCGGACATCCTCAACCACGCGTAATGATGTGCTGAAAGATTGCCACGTTTTAAATGATGCGTAACGGGGCCAAACTATTTGGTATTAGGTGTGGACCATTGTCAAACCTTTTGTGTTTGGAAAACTATTTTTGGTTTGTTCATTTTGATATTGGTGCATTGTGGATGATAACTTAATTTCTCATATTGTATTTAGAATTGTTCTGCCCCTCATCTGATGTAAATAATTGTTATTATGTGGGGACTTGACCATGTAATTTTCTTGTATGTGAATAGGCTATTCTTGTTTTACATTATTGACATGAATTAAACAAACCTTATATACAACATGTACGTTTGGGGCCAGATTAATGTTATTTTCTTTTAACTCTGTGATGTCCATCATCTTCAAATACTATGGAGAGGTTTCAAACATATATTTGAGGTTAGTATTATGCCAATATTGTCCTATATATTTGCAATGTTTTCGTCAAATGACACAGGCAAAGCATAGGTCTGCATGACATACACTGACGATACAAAACATTAAGAACACCTGCTCTTTCCATGACGTAAACGGAACAGGTGAATCCAGCTGAAAGTTGTGATCCCTTATTGATGTCACTTGATAAATCCACTTCAGTCAGTGGAGATGAATGGGGGGGGGTACAGGTTAAATAAGGCTTTTCAAGCCTTGAGACAATTGAAACATGGATTGTGTATGTGTGCCATTCAGAGGGTGAATGGGCATGACACAAAATGTAAGTGTCAAGTGTTTTGTGTCAAGAACTGCAACGCTGCTCAAGTTTTTCATGCTCAATAGTTTCCCGTGTAGCTGCTCTGAGGACAAAAAGGCAATTCAATGTTAGGAAGGTGTTCCTAATGTTTGTTATACTCAGTGTATATCTAATCTTTAGTCTTAGCTTTCTGTACATTTCACCAAACATTGGTTGGAAATATAAATGTTTCCTCTACCAATAACTAGATGCAAATTCCAAAACGGGTATTACAAGGACAGCGGGTTTAGCCAATCAGAAAGCGACTCTATTTCCTGTGGGCGTGACTCTCGCTACAACGTATTCTTGCCAAAAAATCTGAGCCTTAGATGTAATCGCTTCCGCTGATGCCGCCATTTCAAATCGAAATACAGGGATAGGGTATAGATAATATTTTTTTAAATGTTTTATTTGCAAATCTTTTTATATTTTCTTTTTATTTAGAGTAAGTATCTATATTTAGTTGTATTTCTGGACCTCAATAGTCTTCTAAGGTAAGCCATTGCTTCTGCATATTTTACAGCAACATCATTCTATTTATTAATTCCAGACCTCAGTATTTATCTAATATTTCCATCCAGATTTGAACAACCATTGCACCTATCTGTTTCGTTATAACTGTGATTCAGACACCCTTATCGAAGGAACGATTATAGACATGAGAAAGGTAGCCGACTTTTTAATCAGTTTATGTTGATAAATTGAGGATATTTCCCTGTTTATATCCTCACCAAAGCACCAAGTGATGTGAGCTTTCCACAGATGATGGTACTGTGCTTTTTGAGTTTGTGAAATCGTGCAGAAGGAACATTGTGCACTATTTAAAATAAATAAATAAAGGCTATACACATTTTCCAGTAGGCAAAAATAAAACATTAACCTTCGATTAATATTAGATTCTCATGGTCACAGTCTCGATGGTTGTGGGTGTAGGTAATGGCATTTGTAATCAGCTGCAGCTATGTTTAGTTTATTTCCATGACGTTTGTCAGGACATAGCCTCCTATTGCATGTAAACAATGACAACCAGTTATGTAAGCTATTGTTGGAAATAAAACCATGTTTATTGACCTGTGGCAGTTATTTTGAGGGGTAATGAATTATAATCATTGAACTGCTAGTATTGAATTGACAAATGCTGTTTCCCTAGGTGTCCATAACCTGAAGTTAAATGCTGAATAACTGATGATAACTCAACTGTAATTTTGATGCTGGATATCATTTGTGTTTGCAGGATATAGATTAACAGATTAATGAAGAATTTATAAGATATTGGGATGAATTTCCACACAAATAAATCAGAAACTCCATGATTATCAGCTTTATATCTCCCACAATTGCCACAGTATATCACAAGCCTCTGGACAGAAAGACCCCACATCTTGCCTCCTTGAGGTATATTCTAAAATGTCGCCCCACAATGCAACTGTATGTTGGTGCAGGCTGTTCTGGCGCTCCAGGCATGTGGATTGTCCATCAGCTGTGTTGTGGTGTGTGCATTTTTATTTAACTAGGCAAGTCAGTTAAGAACAAATTCTTATTTTCAATGACGGCCTAGTGGGTTAACTGCCTGTTCAGGGGCAGAACGACAGATTTGTACCTTGTCAGCTCGGGGATTTGAACTTGCAACCTTCCGGTTACTTGTCCAACGCTCTAACCACTAGGCTAGCTACCCTGCCGCCCCAAAATGTATACCCCCTGTCTTCTGCCCCATAGCCTACCCCATCCCCCACTCATGCCTTTCCCCCACTCCAGCCTTGCAAGGGTGCAAGTGCTACATTTTACAATAGGCCCAGGCCTTGGCACTATAAATAATCTCTCACGACCGCCAGCTTTGGCCCCAGCTTCACTCCATGCAGCCACCGTGCCTAACTCCTAAAGCTCTCATTGGCTTAGGATTCACTCTCTCTGTGTTCGTTTGTGCAGGCTCAGTCAGTCAATGCACAACTCTGCCCAGCCATAAACTGGCACTCTCTCTACGAATGTCCAGGTTTAGGTTTCAACCATTGACTGAAAGGGATCACGACTGAAGTAGGGAACTTTCAAGCTCTTTACTCCCCCAAAGTCCATAAACACAAGCCTTAGTATGGATATCTAGATATCTAATAACCTTTAATCAAAGTCTTATTATTGGGGGTTTCTCTGCTATACTGAACATGGATCCTGGTAACTCATCATGTCATAAGTTACCCAGAATGCTCTTGTGCTGTACTGTGTACTGTTGCTAATCAGTCCGCCTCTCCCCATCTTCAGATCTAAGAGAGAAGCTGACATTTGTCCACATCATGCTTGATTACCTTGTAGCTGTAGGCAACACTTAATTGATCTTTTCACTTATTTATTTAGTTTTAGTACTGAAAAAAATCAGTTTGTCCTTTTTTCTTCCTCCAGTGTCATCGTGATTTCTTCATTCACTGAAATCTGTTAGTTATAACTCTCAAATGTGACTTAGCAGACAGAAATATACAATAATGTTTCACGCATTGTTTTTTGCCTCTTATATTGTTATTTGGCTGAGTCAAAGGTTCATTTACATAATTAAACAGGACGTTCTTGTGGTCTGTGTGTTGCTTCAAATATTTCATATTCCAACACATGTTCTGTCAAATTAAAAACCCAACAAAAATACAGTTTAGTAACATACAGTAACATTTCCTTTGTAGTAATAATTTTTTAAGATGATGAAGAGGTATGTATTTAGCAAGCATGTATTTTCTATTTCCATCCTTTAGAAATTCTATTCCTCCCAACAACAGTGTTGAAATCACCGCTTCAGTTACAATAGTTTAATAATGTGTGAGGCTCCTGTAGGGTCTCTATTGTGTAGAAGCTTGTGTGGCCTATCGACATGTGACCTAATTTGAACATGTTAAAAGGCTGTCACTCTGAACAGATGGTAGATTACATGACAGCTTAAAGGCGATGACGTCCTAAAAGTGTTGTTGTGCGATCGATTTACACACAATATCAAAATTACGATAGGTTGTATAATGTATAACATACCCAGAATGTATGGGGCATCTGTGTATTACATCCCATGTGAGGAGAGGTCATAGGCTCAGCTCAAGGCTAAGCTTCCAGCTCAGGTTGAAATGTTGAACTTTACGCAAACCTAGATATACTGTACAGCTATCCATGTCGTGACTATGCTCGTAAGTTAACATCAGCTGTTCTAACTGTTATAACAACTGTCATGTCACTGTTATGACAGTCATAAAGATCTTTGAAGCAGCGTTTAAGACAGTGTAACCAAATTTCGTTCAAAGAAGACTGTGGTAACCATTGCTTTGTAATCCACTACATATGATGTCTTTCTTTCCTTGTGTTATCAGATGGATGCAGATACAGAGCAGGTGACGGACAACACAGAAACTTCCCAAAATGCATCTGAGGAGCCCATATCAGAAAACAAATCCAGGTTGGTCATGTGACTAGATCTTCTCAGGCTGCTATTGATCAGTCATCATTACCATGTAGAATGTAACACTACAGTATGTCCCTTTCTTCATCTCGACAGGGGTCGTGGTGGGTTCAAAGGGCGTGGCCAGGGGTTCCGGATTGGTCGAGGAGGCATGCATGGTGGACGGGGCCTTATGATGAAAGGATTTGGCCCACCCGAACGAGGCAGGGGGGATAGAGGACGGGGTGGGGACATGAATGGGTTTGGACCCATGAGGTAAGGAACTGATGCTTCTTTATGCATGGGATGGTATCAGTGTTGTGTCAAAGCCAGGGAGCTGAATGAATGACAGGTATTCACATGCTATTTCTGGAATACATTTTCACATTTCTATTGTTTTTCCCCAATGCGTCTGACTCACACCAAATGACTCATTCTCCCATGATGCCTCTATATGCCTGCAGGAGAGGGATGGGGAGGATGCGGCCGTACCCAGACATGAGGGGCAGGAGAGGAGGGAGGGTCGCTCTGATGGGTAGGGCCGGGCCTATGGGGAGGGGCGGTCTGATGGGGAGGGGCGGTCTGATGGGGAGGGGCGGTCCGATGGGGAGGGGCGGTCCGATGGGGAGGGGTGGTCCTATGGGAAGGGGAGGTCCTATAGGGAGAGGCGGACCTATAGGGAGAGGCGGACCTATGGGCATGGGTCCTCCTCCACCCCCACCCATGCACCTGAGAGGCCCCTACCCACCAATGCACAGGTAAAGCCTACCAGTATAGCCACATACGAGTCATTCAGTAGATAAGTTGCCATCCACAATGTTATCAAGAGTGTTCATCAGTTCATTATTGATAAACAATCATAAATCAAATCATATAATGTCCTTGGTGTTAGTTGGTGTTTTTAACTTGCTCTTGAAATCACTGAACCCTTCCCACCATAGACACGGCCCCCCTCCGCCTCCCCCCCTGGGCCACCCTGGTTTTAGAGGGCACCCCCCACACCCCAGAGGAAGAGGCATGTCCCCCGGACCCCCACGCCACTTCCACCCCAGGGGCCCCAGAGGGTAAGATGTTTATTATGTACATGTACATCAACCACTCACTCCATTCCTCCCTCCCTCCTTCTCTACAGCTCTGTTATAACACATACAGCTTGTCTCCTTTTTCTTCCCTATGCCCTCTAATTTTCCAAACTCTTTTTCTCAATTGATGTGAATCACATTTAATCTTCTTCGCGCTTAGCAATGGTACGGTTAATCAAATAGCATCAAATGGTGAATAACAATGGGAAAAAAAGGTTAAGGAAACATGAATAAATCCTCGTAAATCTTAAACACTGCTCAAAGTTTTGGACCCACAGTATTAAATAGTGCATGAAAGAGATTTGTGATCAACACAGTGAGTAGCTGAAAGGGGGAGACCCTCCAGTGCAGTGGAAGAGATGAGAGGGGGTACACACTGCTATCAGAGTGTACACCCTGGTGGCAGAGCACGAGAATCCAATGTGTGATTTTATCCTTTTACACAGCTACCACAATGGACCAGCTTCTCCTCCTCATCATCCCCCACCTGGCAGAGGCCAGAGGTGGCCAGGGCCCCCTGGTGGCCGACGGTTTTAACGCAGCCTGCCCAAAAATAATACAGTAATAGAGAGCTTTACAGCCTATAGCAGCAAGCCTACTGGGCTGGGGTGGCTAAACTGAGCTAAGAGCACCTTAATATGTGTCATAAAAAGAAGACCCCTTTTTAAACATCCTTATGAAACACCCTGTAGCCAAATATCTGGATATTGATATCGTATACCAGAGGAGAAGATATGAATCAACAAGTGGACACTTAAATGCCTCAGACCTTAACAGTACAAAAAGGCATTCTCACTTTCATTGTAACTTTTGTTATTAGAAAAAAATGTGCTCTTGGTATTAGGACAAAGTTGTATAGTATTGAGAGAATAAAAATATGATTTAAAAAAAAAAGAGTCCCAAAGGGATGATAAATGTTGATATTCAAATCCCTTAGATGTCATGTGGTCTTGTGGTGGTCACTCTGTGAACCTTAAGGAATATCTGACCCTAATAAAAAGAGAAATTACACATTGTGTGTGAGTGAGAAAGAAAAGAAGGAGAGAAAGAAAGAAAGAAAGAAAAAAGAAAGCAATGTGCAACAGCCCTCAAGCACCAGTTACTAGCACTAGTTTCTTACACCTTGGACCTCCCTAACTTTCCCTTTTGTTACATGGATATACTTTTGTATTACAACTTCACCAAGCAGTACACAACTACAGCAAAAGCTGTTTAGACTCACGTACACATTCTTAAGTGAAAAGACAATATTTTTCATGTCAAGTATTCATGATTATTTTTCGTGACATTTTTATATGATTCATGTGCAGCTATTTTAAGTTAATGCATATTGCTATTTGGAACAATTCATGTTTGTGTTCAGCAATCTATATTGTGGAATGACTAAAGAACTTAAATTAATATTATATTGAAATAATATAATAAATATATAGTATATATACTAGCAGCATTTACAGTATATTTGAAAGCAAATTACGAAACAATGAATTGCTTCAGTTTAGTCTAAGATACTTACTATTCAGTGTGTTAAGTTTTGAAGTGTTATCATACGTTATACTTACTGTAACTGACATAACTTTGTGGATTTGTGGATGTACTTTTGGAAAACAGTAACAACTATGACGTAGTCGTGAAGGACAAAAATAAAAGTAAAACTTAACTGAACTGCTCTTTTTATTGTTTTTTTAAAGTCCAAGTCTGAGAGTCAACTTGACACAACATGACTGTAATTTAATAAAGAGAATGGACAACAATGTTATTATACTATAAAGTTACACAAAGTTACACAGTGGCTACACTGCTGTTGTTATGGTAATGGTACCACTCAGACAATTGCTGAGTTATCACTGAAACACAAACAGCACATTATGAATGAATTTTCTTGAATCAGTTTTAATGCAATTTATATTTTTGCTGCACACATACACATATATAATGCAACACTGATGCATACCTTGACATGAATGTAAGGTCACATTGTCATATTTGCTAAGATGAAGTTGGAGGACCAAGAACTCGTATGGGAAAGTCTTAACTGTAAAAATGGGTCAGGAGAGTTTGGAAATGATCACACAGAAATAAAAATATGTTATAGTCATGCTGAGGGCTGAAAGCTACAATAATGCACACCATAATTGACTTGAGAAAGCAGTGCAACTATGCAGTAATGTTATTCTGAAGAGCACTATATGCGGTAGAAATGCCTTTTACACATGGAACACTCTGAATGAGCCAACAAACCCGACCAGGTGAGATTTGACCAACGGACATTCCACTCTAGAAATATACCGTACTGAAATGTTTCCTCCGTATCAATAACAACTTCCAGACAGAAGTCCAATGGTAGTCTGTTTAAAAGGAGGACATTATCCCCCATAGGAGTTGTAATCGGCCAAATTCACAATGTAGAACATGCTTTAGTCTCTACTACCATAGATCCCAGAGGAGGACAAGGGATTGAGTGACACAAGCACAACCCACTGTTCTATATCTTTGATAAACATTTTACATAAAATATTTGTTTTCTCTTGATTGTCATTAGTTAATCTACCCCAGTCTGTTGCAGTTGCATGTAAAGGTGCAACACCGACCTCATACATACAGTACACTTGAAACTCAAATGAGATCAAGCACAGTTTATTATCAGCATATTGTTATCTAATAAACACTGTTTTACTGGTGCCACCCTTCGAGTCATTAAAGATGATAAACACACAGATATTACAAATAAAGTGAATAATCCAGTTGTTATGGATTTATGCTGACTTTGTAGTTTTTACATGATACAATGCCTAGATACAATGCAGAGGTAATGCAGACAGTTAGAGAGAAAGATAATGAATATATGTAATCATATGGATAGACATTTATTATTAATGAACAGTACATACTGCTGACAAAACAAGCATATGGCATTACTTCTGAAAAGCAGAAAAAGTGCATACTCACTGAGTCATGTAGACACAGAGCAGGACCGCGCAGCATCTAATCCAGTACACACACAACAGTGGAGGCTGATGAGGGGAGGATGGCTCATAATAATGTCTGGAATGGAGCGGATGGAATGGCACCATGCACATGGAAACCATGGAAACCATGTGTTTGATGTATTTAATAACATTCCACTAATTCTGCTCCAGCCATTACCACGAGCCTGTCCTCCCCAATTAAGGTGCCACCAACCTCCTGTGACACACTGCTTCAGAAAAAAACAGTAGGCAGGTGTTGCACCTTTCCCCCTCTGTACATCTCTATCCCCTTCCTATGAACCAGTGCTTCTCTGCTGCCCTCTCTCCCAGTCTTCCTTTGGAATCCCCTCTGCTTTTAACAGTGATGATGACAGACTGACTGTTGTTGTCTCCAGATTGGGGATTCAGCAGTCCCCAAGAATCCCCCCCCCCCCCACCCCCTCTAAATTTGGACTCCTGGTGTCCAAATCCCTCCCCTCCCTCCCTTTGAATCTTGGAGATTCTCTTTTACAGGATGGAAATGGAGAGAAAGTCTGGAAACCGTGGTCAATCTACATTCTTTTGAAGCAGGTGAGGCAGAAAGGAAAAGGGAGAACATTGCCTATTGTTTCTGTTGTCTTTAGATTTATTTTGTAATACAGTAATGAATTGCCTTTTTTAGGTACAACGCTATGGTATATCTTACATCCAAACATGAATGTACATAAAGGACACTGAAGCACACAAAGAGCCATAAACTAAGGTATGTTTTTAGTCAATTTGATAATTATGGTAATAATGATTACCATATGTAAATTACAGGGTTTAAGTGGGTTTTGTTAAGTGTTGATTGTTACGTTCAGTCAATGGGGGAGTCGATTAATCGCGGCCGTGTAGGCATGTTTAGCATCGGCTGAAAGAAGATTTCATGGGATTAGTAACCGGCTGCCTCCCGGGCGTGAGCCAGGTGCCCTGTTCAAAACCCACGTCGCAATCGGCTCGAAACTTCGTGACGTAATTAATCACGTGTAGTAATTAGTAGGATTCTGGGATTTCCCATGCAAAAGTGATCGCTTTGGATAAAAAGGATTTATCTGCCATCCCAATGAAAAATAGTTAGAAAAATCAAACATTTATTTTATGGAAAATATGTATGTTTCTGGACGATGCACCATGCTGCCTTGTTGACAAAATGACAGAGCGGCACAGATTATTGTTCGATTTGAGAATGGCGCTCCTCCCTCCACGCTTTCGCTCGATGACGTGACAGGCCATTACCCGGTGCCCTGCGGCTCAGCATAATCGTAATGACCCAATCCTCTATAGATTATTTAAAGGCCCAAAGCAGACGTTTTTATGTCAATGTTAAATTATTTCTGGGTAACAATTAAGTACCTTACTGTAATAGATTTCTATTCAAATTGGCAAAAACTAAAATTGGCAAAAACTATTTCTCAAGCAAGAATTTTGCTAGGACTGTCTGGGAGTGGACTGAGTGGGGATGGGAAATTTAAAACTAGCTGTTATTGGAAGAGCTTTGGAACTCACTTTGTTATTGGTCAAGTGGCAATATGTAACTTTTTGGGCGATTACAAATTCACATAGAAATGTGAGTTATAAATCTATCAGTCTACTTGAAAGCAAGTCCAAGAAGCAGTAGAGCTGTTGTTCTATGTGAGCTATTTCTATCCTTCCCGTTCTTAAATGTTGTTTTTGTGTCTTTTACTTTTGGTTTTGTACATGAGCTTAAAACAGTTGAAACAATATTTTGGGTTTTGGAAAGTATATTCACAGCGGTTTAGATTATACTATTTTATACTGCATTTAACAAAATATAAACGCAACATGTAAAGTGTTGGTCCCATGTTTCATGAGCTGAAATAAAAGATCCCAGAAATGTGCAATACACAAAAGAAATCGTATTTTTCTCAAATGTTATGTACAAATGTGTTTACATCTCTGTTAGTGAGCATTTCTCCTAAGCGAGGATAATCCATCCACCTCATCATTACACAGGTGCACCTTGTGCTGGGGACAATAAAATGCCACGCTAAAATATGCAGTTTTGTCACACAACACAATGCCACAGATGTCTCAAGTTTTGAGGGAGCATGCAATTAGCATGTTGACTGCAGGAATGTCCACCAGAGCTGTTGCTAGAGAATTGAATGTTCATTTCTCTATCATAAGCCGCCTCCAACATCATTGTAGCGAATTTGGCATTACATCCAACCGGCATCACAACTGCAGATGATGTGTATGAAGTCATGTGGGTGACCGGTTTGCTGATGTCAACGTTGTGAACTGAGTGCCCCATGGTGGCAGTGGGGTTATTGTATGGACTTGCATAAGCTACGGACAACGAACACAATTGCATTTTATCGATGGCAATTTGAATGCACAGAGGTACTGTGACGAGATCCAGAGGCCTATTGTCATGCCATTCATCTGCTGCCATCACCTCATGTTTCAGCATGGTAATGCACAGCTCCATGTCGCAAGGATCTGCACACAATTCCTGGCCTGCATATTCACAAGACATGTTTGAGCATGTTTGGGATGCTCTGGATCTACGTGTACGACAGCGTGTTCCAGATTCCGGCAATATCCAGCAACTTCGCACAGCCATTGAAGTGGGAAAACATTCCACAGGCCACAATCAACAGCCTTTATCAACTCTATGCAAAGGAAATGTGTCGCACTGCATGAGGCAAATGGTCTGACTAGTTTTCTGACCAACAGATCTGTATTCCCAGTCGTGAAATCCATAGATTAGGGCCTAATTATTTTTTTTACAATTAATTGATTTCCTCATATGAACTGTAACTAAGTAAACTATTTGAAATAATTGAATGTTGCGTTTATACTTTTGATCAGTACAGAGCCTTAGGAAAGTATTCAGACCCCTTGACTTGTTCCACATTTTATTACGTTACTGCTGTATTATAAAATGGATCAAATCTTTTTTTACCCTCCTCAATCTACACACAATTCCCCATAATTCCAAAGTGAAAACAGGTGTATAGAAATGTTTGTAGGTTTATTACAAATAAAAACAGAAATACCTGATTTACACAAGTATTCAGACCCTTTGCTATGAGACTCAAAATTGAGCTCAGGTGTATCCTGTTTCCATTGATCATCCTTGAGATATTGCTACAACTTGAATAGAGTCCACCTATTGGTAAATTCAATTGATTGGACATGATTTGGAAAGGCCTGAATGCCAAGCTTTGCGTCTGGAGGAAACCTGGCACCATCCCTACAGTGAAGCATGGTGGTTGCAGCATCATGCTGTGGGGATGTTGTTCAGCGGCAGGGTCTGGGAGACTAGTCAGGATCGAAGGAAAGATGACCGGAGCAAAGTACAGAGAGATCCTTGATGAAAATCTGCTCCAGAGCGCTCAGGACCTCAGACTGGGGCGAAGGGTCACCTTCCAACAGGACAACAACCCTAAGCACAGCCAAGACAATGTAGGAGCGGCTTCAGGACAAGTCTCTGAATGTCCTTGAGGGGCCCAGCCAGAGTCCAGACTTGAACGCGATTGAACATCTCTGTAGAGACTTGAAAATAGTTGTTCAGCAACGCTCCCCATCCAACCTGAGAGCTTGAGAGGATCTGCAGAGATTGGGAGAAACTCTCCAAATACAAGTGTGCAAAGTTTGTAACGTCATATACTCTTAAAAAAATAAAATGTTCCTGGAGTATCCTTTAAGGGTTCTTCAAATTGAAACTGTGGAGGGAACCTCTAAGTTCTTCAAAGAACCCTTTTTAAATGGTTCCTCAAAATAACCTTTTGGGTACATTTTTGAACTCCCTCTTCCCCTATTATTAATAATAATACACATAATAATAACACAATATTTCAGATGTCGGTGTTTATTGATATTTTAGAGGCAAAGCAGAATTTAAAAATCCAAAGATGAGGTAAACGCCCAGCCGAGCCCCAAGTCCAATGGGTATGTCCTCTGGCGTGTTGATGTTAATGTGTTGATGTTCTCCGTATCCATCCAGATTTTGCAGTGCATGGTGATCGAACAGGTTTCCTGTTATATTCATCAGAGTTGTAGGGAGGGTGAAGTGTGTGAATCCAAAAAATAGCAATTATACAGATTTTTTTTAAATGTGCACATGGCAGTATTCATACCTTGGTTTTTGTGGTAAATGTGAATGTAAAAATAACTTTTCACTTTTGATAATGTTTTTTATACAAATACCTTGTAAATAATGTAGAGGCCTCTGGGATTTCCATTGAAGAGATAAGGGAGGCTGCTGTGACCAAGTCCTATCTGGTTTTAGAGAAAACAAAATTAACTGTAGATGATACATGTGATCTGCAAAACATACCTTTGTGTGCCTCCCGGTCTGTATACCTGCAGACTCAGACATACAAAAGTGAGCAGTTCAGTCATCTGCACCCAATGCAGCTATAGCCTTTAATATATTCTTACCTCATTGTTGATTGATATCCATTGAATTGTGTCCATTTTCTGTTTTAGAAAATGGACAGTGTCAAACACTGCCATTTGTCCAAATATGAAAAGATAGATGGTATGATCATAAAATAATATCAATTTAGATCATTCAAGGGAGAAGCCTTACCTTACATTGAGATCTTAAAATTGTTCAGTTAAGTGCCTGCACCTGCTGTCATCTCAAATTCAAATCCAAATGTTTCAGTTGGGCAGTTCGTTGGTGGGTGTTCTTGCAGGAACCTAAGTTGGTTCCTCAATGAACCCCACCTCCTTTTGGGTTCTTGAAGAACATTTTGGGGGCATTTTTCAGAGCCAATAACCCTAAGATTCTTCAAGGAACTTTTAGGATCTTAGAAGAACCCTTGTTGTAGCCCTAATTTTTTGTGTACCCAAGAAGACTCTTGGCTGTAATCGCTGTGGAAGGTGCTTCAACAAAGTACTGAAGTGAGGGTCTGAATACTTCCATAAATATATTTTTTTAATTATACATTTGCTAATTTCTATAAACCTGTTTTTGCTTTGTCATTATGGGGTAGTGTGTAAATGGATGAGGGGGAAAAAATAATTTAATCAATTTTAGAGTAAGGCAGTAACATGATTAGAAGGTCCTGTGTATATTGTATTTTCGACCAGCAACTATCAGGAAATAACACAGATCACATTTTTACAGTGTTAGTTTCATCAACTGTTGTACAATATGATACAAAACACAAGAAACTGAATTTCGACTGCACTGGGCCTTTAATAGATTACCACCAGGCCATAGCCTATGTCAGTACAAATGATCAATATGGCACTGAAATATAAAATATACATTCTTGACATAAGGACAGCAGAAATTACCTTAACATTGCCTGAGTCAACTGCAGCAAAGACTTTAAAGCAATCCAAGCTTCCTCATCTCCACCCAAGGTTGAGATGACTCAGAGGCTTAATATGATTAATGTCTGAGCGTTGTCTTCTTACGTATGACTCATCTGGATCCAGGGGGAGGGGCCAGATCAGAGGTTTTTATGTAGAGCAGCCAGAGGAAGTGACCATGTTGATTAAATGAAGGGAATTTTACTAGGACAACTGCTTATATAACATGAAGCACAGGCCTTTCATTTGGTCAGACTAAGGAAAGGATCCGAAATTCAGTCAGTAGCCATTGTGGTGAGTATGTTAAAAATATATATTCTAATTCAATGCAATCATTTCCAGTTTTGCCTTGTGTATTGCTGTCCTTCAATAAACATCTCAATTAATTTTCTGTGTTGGCCTTCTATACTGATTACAGAACAACACAAAGCAAACCAAATCAATACTCATCAAGAAAGCCAGTCTGCTATGGTGCATACGTTACATCCAACACAATCCTTCTTTATCTGGCAAATAACTCAATATCTTAATTGATGTTGTGAAAACAACAGTTATGAATCTGACTGACTTGCACACGGTACCAGTATTCCAAAGAACACATCGTCAAACAAAGATAGACATGATAATTAATAGTTTAATAACAAAACATACATCTTGTCTTTTGGAGTACAGAAAGTTGTACATTACAAGAAAAAGAAAGCCAACTAAAATGAGCAGCATAAGCTTAACTCAGAGAGCAGATGACTACTGACCATCTCTCTGGACTGAAATAGTCCGTTTCAGTTCTTGCTTTTGTGGAGGATGCCCTGATGCACAGATCACAGTCACTGCTTGTTCATGAGGGTTGGCCTGAGCTAGGGCACAGTTACAATATCTATTTGTTTAGTAGTTGATCATCTATACAGCGCCTTGCTCTAGCTGACCCTCGTCAACAAGCATATTCTCTGGACCGGTCTCAGGGCTGGAGGTTCTGTCTTCTTGATTGGGTGCTGAGATAAGCTGCTTATGTATGTGACTCTGCTCTTATTGGCTGGGCTTCTCTTCAGTTGGCGGGTCGTTCCACATAGGTTCCAGGAGATGCTCTGGAACCTTCTCCATGGAGGTCTAAAGATACAGATATTACAACCAGAAGTGGAGTCTGTACGTTCAAATTTGAGTGTGTGTATAAGAATGCTAATTACTTTATTATGTACAAAACAGATTAAGGCATATGACTGATCTTATTCCTGATAACATAAGACAGCATAACAAAGCAAAAAAACTTGTTTTTAAAAAAATGACAATTGTAGATTGTTGACATTGTGGTTGACTTAGCTACACCATGGAACCTATTCAGACCCTGCATATTTCAAGACATGGCATATGGGGGTGTATTGAAATACTCAATGGGCTGGACAATTATTTTCTTCTCACTCATCTTGAAAAACATTTTTTTTTAAACGTGGAAAAATCAATCAAACCACCATCATTAACACAATGGAAACATCTAAATATTCATTATTGAAATAGCATGGGCGAAGGCCATGTGGCAAACAATAATGGAGGCACTAGGGATGGGGTGTGAGCATGTGTCTGGGCAGAAGAGATGTAGATGTTGTTTGTGTGCGTTTGAAAGTTATTCATATTTTTATTTAACTAGGCAAGTCAGCTAAAGACAAATTCTTATTTACAATGGACGGCCTTCATATGTGTATGTTTGTATTTGGTGTCGGAAAAAAGGGGACACAAATGTAAAATACATTTGTAGAAAGGAAACCTATCCAGAACCTGTAACATCTTCTCAATCTTACCTTGGTCACCTCCATGGCCACACCCTCTGGCAGATTCCTCTGTATGTATTCCAGGTACACCTGTGCAGTGGATCCAGTCACACGAGAGAGCTAAGGGAGAGAGATGAAAAGGGGATGTAGACATACCACTGACCCCCTGTATCAGTCCATTGAACCTTCCCTATAGCCATCCATCTAATCTTGAAATAAACCCTATGAATCCATTGACTCTTCAGGAGTTCTAACAGAATCAATAGGAGTGGAAACAATCCCCAATGGTATGTTCTAGTTCTGAAAAAGATGAGCGAAGAGGCATTTGTAGGAACTTAAGGGTGGAAGAAGACTGTTTGCCTCACCTCTATGCAGCGGTAGTGCGTCCTCATTTCGTACTGGACCCTGTGTTTCTTGAAGATGTGGACAGATTTCAGAAGTGTCAGCCGCTCAATGTTCTTTGGAGGCTCAAATCTAGTGCAAAAAGAAAACAGACAGCCTTTTGAGTGAGTATTGTCCCACAGTGAGAAAACATAAACATTGAGCATTATCATCAAAGCAGATTGGCACTGCTATCTAAATGTAAAAGTGGGTTAGAGATGCTCTGTGCTCATTTAGTTAAAGGACAACTCAGAGATGGGAACATAATAAACTGATGTGACAGTTACAGCTTAACACCCCTCTATGTCAACTCACACTTTGCCCAGAGTGACTCCCAGCTCTTTGGCAGCCAGGATGGCGAAGAACTCATAGCTGTCCAGGACTGCTTTGTCATGGCCCTTCACCAGCAGAGACACCTTCTGGTACAGCGTGTCCGGCTCCTCTGTGACAATCACCTGGAAGGAAAAGAGAAATGTGTAATTTACTAGATAAAAGTTCAGCAGAATAATGTTTTTCATCCATGCTCTATATATGGTACTGTCTTTTTCCTGGCCATGTGATCTGACAATGAAAACTCAGGGTCCTAGTTATAGACTAACAGTGCATCAAGGCGATGTAGACAAGATGTTGAAGGAGACACCGTCAAGGCTTTTGGCACAATAGTGCTGGGGGCATCAAGGCTATTGGCGCTGTGCTGGGAGTGTCAAAAACAAAACAGGATGACTCACAGATGAGGGAAGAGAGGAAGAGAAGGTTCCAGTGTGGAGGCAGGCTGCAGGCAACTGGAGAGGGCTGTTGTAGGAGAATGGAGAAGGTGAAAATGGAGTTGGATTAGTTAGCTATAGGATTGACAAGTAGTAAACGCTCACTATATGGATTTTACACTTGAAGACTATAGCTAGTAGGCTATTAGCGGACTAAACGCAACTCCATGGTGAATAAAGTTTCTAATGAACTCTGCAAACAGAGTTGAGTAGAGACCAGGTTTTGTGGAATTCAGTTCCAACTACATTGATTAGCCCAGCCAAATCAAATAAAAGTTTATTTGTTAAGTGCGCCGAATACAACAGGTGTCGACCTTACAGTGAAATGCTTACCTACAGGCTCTAACCAACGGCACAAAAAAAAAATCTTAGGTGAACAATAGGTAAGTAAAGAAATAAAACAGTAAAAACACAGTGAAAAATAACAGTAGCGAGGCTACATACAGGCACCGGTAAGTCAATTCTTAGGGCCTTCCTCTGGATTACAGGCAGTTTAGCCTGGATGGCAGGCAGCTTAGCCCCAGTGATGTACTGGGCCGTACGCACTACCCTCTGTAGGCCGAGCATTTGCCGTACCAGACAGTGATTCAACCAGTCAGGATGCTCTTGATGTTGCAGCTGTAGAACCTTTTGAGGATCTGAGGACCCATGTCAAATCTTTAGTTTCCTGAGGGGGAATAGGCTTTGTCGTGCCCTCTTCACGACTGTCTTGGTGTGTTTGGACCATTCTAGTTTGTTGGTGATGTGCACACCAAGGAACTTGAAGCTCTCAACCTGCTCCACTACAGCTCCGTTGATGAGAATGGGGGTGTGCTCGGTCCTCCTTTTCCTGTTGTCTCCTTAGTCTTGGTTACGTTGAGGGATAGGTTGTTATTCTGGCACCACCCGGCCAGGTCTCTGACCTCCTCCCTGTAGGCTGTCTCGTTGTTGTCGGTGATCAGGCTGCAAACTTAATCTTAATTTAATTAAACTTTTGTCATCTGCAAATGTAATGATGGTGGAGTTGTGCCTGGCCATGCAGTCGTGGGTGAACAGGGAGTACAGGAGGGGAGCCCCTGGGGGGCTCCAATGTTGAGGATCAGTGTTGCTACCTACCCTCACCACCCGGGGGCAGCCTGTCAGGAAGTCCAGGATCCAGTTGCAGTGGGAGGTGTTTAGTCCTAGGATCCTTAGCTTAGTGATGAGCTTTGAGGGTACTATGGTGTTGAATGCTGAGCTGTAGTCAATGAATAGCATTCTCACATAAGTGTTCCTTTTTTCCAGGTGGGAAAGGGCAGTGTGGAGTGCAATAGAGATTGCATCATCTGTGGATCTGTTTGGGCGGTATGCAAATTGGAGTGGGTCTAGGGTTTTTGGGATAATGGTGTTGATGTGAGCCATTACCAACCTTTCAAAGCACTTCATGGCTTCGGACGTGAGTGCTACGGGTCTGTAGTCATTTAGGCAGGTTGCCTTTGTGTTCTTGGGCACAGGGACTATGGTGGTCTGCATGAAACATGTTGGTATTGCAGACTCAATCAGGGACATGTCGAAAATTTCTTGTATTGACATTGTCTGTTTGATGGTTCGTTGGAGGGCATAGCAGGATCTCTTATAAGCTTCCGGGTTAGAGTCCCGCACCTTGAAAGCGGCAGCTCTACCCTTTAGCTCAGTGTGAATGTCGCCTGTAACCAAGGTCAATACTTAAAAAAAATGTAAATAATGCAATGCTTACCTATGTTTGTCCTCTGTAGTTGTGTGCCTTTGTTTGCTGAAATCCCACATTTTTCAATAAACGTTAATTTAAACCGACTGTTTGCTCGTTTCTGTTTCTCAAAGATGTCAAGTCAGTGCAAATGTGCACGTCTCCGATTACTTAGGCCAAGGGCTCCAAATAGTCGTTCACCAATCAAATATCTGATGGTGTTTCTATCAAATTTCGCATTCGCGCTGAGTTGCCAACTTCAATAAATAGAAACGAGCATTCGGTGGTTGCATTTGACGTTTATTGAAAAAGTATGGATTTCAACAAATTATGGTGAATACTTAAATAAATAAAAAATGTACAATGGAGTTGAGTTTAGTCCGCTAGCTAGTTAGGTACATACCGACATAATGTAGATCTCCCATGATATCTGCAAGCGTTCAATCCTATTGATCCCTGTAAAAACTGGCCAAATTGTTATTAGCTAAAACTGTGAATTAACAAAACATGATCAAGGTAGCTAGCTATGGTTCAGGTTGTTAGTAAACGCCCTAGAGCAGAGCTGGCTGGCTAACTAAGTTCACACGCAGAGGCAGAATCTGTGCGATAAGCTTCGTGTATTAGAGAAATACATGTGGATAACCCACTAATAACGACAACGCAAATATACTTAATCTTAAGTATAGTAAATACTGTACCGATTGTGAGACTCCCACGAATATCCTTCCGAAGGTGCGAATATTTCGACCGAATACCATGGGGGCCGCCATGATTTTTTGTGGGGGCGGGACAGTTATCTTCTTCAGTGACAGACTGACCAAGAAAGCGGCGAAATGCTGCCTCCATCGGTATCGGAGTAATAACAGGTTTAATCGTTTATTTTTTATTTTGTATAAGTTATAGGTACATTTAGCCATCTAATTTATTCTAGAACCTACATTTGTGCTATTTTGCAAAGACAATAGTATCTTACTAAGTCATGCCACATGCTATAACATATACAGATAACAATTAGCTATGGTCTGCCAATAAAAAGTATTTTTCTGAAATGTTGTTCCATATATTTAAGCAATTCAGAACATGTAGATTGAAGATCTTCGTGTCTCCAATATTAGCTGTTTTTATCTACAGAAAACGAGGTGTAGTGGACCAAATCATGTATGTCACGTGATACAGTAACCCGGGCCACGTTCAGTTGCCAAACGTTGTAAAACGTTGCCGATAGAAATGCCATGAATAGACCTGATACGACCCCTCTACATAGAGATTATGTAACATTGCTAGAGGGCCTCTGTCATAAACTCTCAAAGTTCCAGAATGGATTGAAACTGGCAGCCATATTGGTCGGGGGGGGGGAGTAAGGCATCTGATATATCAGAAATTGTATCATAGATTTATTGTCAACCTAAAATATTGTCATATAATTATAAATACAGTTTATACAAGTTGTATATCAATGTTCTGTATAAATAGCCTCTAAAATATGTAAACAGTCCATAAATGTAAACATTTTGCTGTAAGTGCTATTACATGATACAATATCAGTACTTGTTGCACTTAGAACTTGTCTAAATCCTATCATCAAGTGATTTCAGCCAGTGTATGGTTGTGGATTGACTGCACTTTTTGAATGGAATGGTAACATATTGGCAGTAAATTAAAACAATTAATTTAAAACTGGCTGGCTAGCTAGCTAACCAACATATAGGGCAGAGACATTCTTCAAATTCATTATTTTACACTATCGTATCACAGCACTGGCAAACCATGTTTGACCAACTTCCTGACCAAAATGGCTGAACTTTATCCCGTCATAAGAAGGTTAATGAATATTCTATTATTTCATGAGAAGGTTAATAAACATTCCATTATTTTCATTCCCAATTCTATGTGCCACTACGTGTCAGAGGCCTAGTTGTTCTACATAGCCTATTTCTATCTGAACGTTCCAAAACGTTGCGTCCTAATGAACGCGCCCCAGCACAGGCCCTGCCCTGTACATTCAGCAACAACACAAGACAAGACAAGGGAAGGGAGACGAGAGGTAAGCGGTTTCTCATTGTCCATTGATATTTATCCAGCGATATTGACGTTAGGTCTCACATGATTTTAGCATACTGACAACGATACCTACTCCCTTGCTGTTTTTGCAATTAGCCACACAAACGTGTCTTTTCAAAACAAAGCGACTAGCTAGCTAGCTAGTTTTCTATCGGGCTACTGACTAGCTAACGTAAGCTAACTAGCTAGCCAACCAATTTACAGTGAAGATGCCGATGCTAGTGGTTGGTAACGTTAGCTAGCTAGTTTTGTGATTTGTAAAATGTCCAGATCAAATGGGACAATGCCGGTATTTCTGTCTGTGGCTTACTAGTTAACTAGGTAATTAATCATTTAGTTACCCGCTTTAGGTATGTAGTGAATAAGCTGCTAAATTGCTAGCTGGCTAATGCAAATTCTGCCAATATTTAGCCGAATGGATTGATATTATTATATGGTCACTGTTATTTAGCCCGTTATTCGCTAAGGTTAGCTAACGTCACTGATTGGGCTGTGCTGCCAAAATACCAAAGTATCAAATACTTGCATATAAAGAAATATCCCCAGTTTATGGTGCTAAACCAACTTGATTCTGGAAACTAACGTTAGTTAGCAGTGGTTTATAAGGGTATGCTATTTATTGGAAATCGAATAGCTATGTTGTGGATAATTATGGCACTGAGCTGTTAACTAGCTGCTGTATCAATATATATGAACATAGTCTGAATCAATTATTTGTAAACCGAACGGGGTGGCCAATACGTTTGACAATGTTGTGCCTCCCATCGAGTTGCTTCACAGATCACAGCCGAACAATATTTGTAGTATTTTATTGTCCTTTCTTTTGCGTCGTGGTCTTTATGACCATTCGCCATGCATTCTGGCGCTCTTGATTTCTCTCTCAGATTTCTCTCTTGAGTCTCAACAATGTGAACACAAAAGGCGCATTCGGGCTGGTCTTGGCATATTTATTGCTGCTGTGTTTTCTCAGGGGTATCAGTTCTCCTTGATCTTTTCCTTGATCACTCTATATAAAATGTTTATTTTTCTCCCTTTTTCACAGCACTCCTTGACGGGATCCCCGACATAGATTGGAAGGCAATCTGGGTGACATAATGATTTTGCTGGGGATTGGGGTTGACAGCTAGGGTTTATTCATTACACCAAGTCTTTTGCAAAACGCAAACGTAACGGGGAGGGCCCTACTTGCGTTTGTCCAATAGAAACTCTCGTTTTAGTTGCAAAACATTTTGTTTTGGACTCATGATTACAGCCCTGATGTGAGGAGTCCCATTTCATACATCGCATGGAGAACAGGTGTTCGGTTCAGCAGTGATGCCACACCGAATTGGACCATATTCAGAATAGTCGGATGCTCCAGATTGAAGCAATGGATGGTTTGGAATTGAGATTTGATGCCTGCATTCTGAGTTTTTTTTAGTGCTCTGACATTTGCCTTTTGACATGCACTCAACACATTTGTTTCTTACAGAGCTAATCAAGACTCCAAGAATGAATGTTTTTTTTTTAAACTTATTGCATAGTTCAAAGTTGTTGCAGGAGCTTTAAGTTGTTAGGTTAGTTGGCTTTGACTGCAAACAAAGGAAAATAGGTTTTCTTATCCTGTGATCGGATCTACTGTAGTTATAAAATTCCACTTTGTGTTAAGTAAAAAAATGTGTTCGTGGATAACATTTGGTAGTACGCAATGTATAGACCAATACTTTAATCTTTCACCTCCGTGGTCAATACTCATGGAGTCAGTATCACATTGACAGGACTTACTGATTTAACAAATCAAAATGACCTGAATGTGTGCCTTTGAACTTTTATGCAATCTTCTACGAAATCACCACTGGCCAACCATGTTATTTAGATAATTTAGTGATCAACAACTGATCAGACTATTTTCTTAAAAACGTATGGGAACAAACACCTAGATAGACTACCAAAACGTCAAATAATATGCAGCGTCTGTTCCACGGCGCCGACACGAGTTTGCCTGCAGCGGAGTGGAAGCGCTCATAGCTGGACTACCATCCTTATCAAAAGGCGCGACCTACAGGATTCTTTTACCTCATCGTGGAACGAGTTGCGGTCGGCAGGCATGTTCGCCGCAGTGGAGCATGGCCCCGTCCTGTGCAGCGACTCCAACATACTCTGCCTGTCATGGAAGGGCCGGGTACCCAAGAGCGAGAAGGAGAAGCCGGTGTGCCGGCGGCGCTACTATGAGGAGGGCTGGCTTGCCACAGGGAATGGGAGAGGGGTTGTCGGGGTAACGTTCACATCCAGCCACTGCAGAAGGGATCGGACTACCCCACAGAGGATCAACTTCAACCTGAGAGGACACAATAGTGAGGTAATAGACATGCTTATTTTGTGATTATAAATGTGCACATTGAAGTAATGTTAGTATAGAATCCTAAATTTCATAAGTATTTAGAATATATTTTTATCTTGCTTTTCATGATTTCTAACATCTAATAATACATTAGACAGTTTGTCTGTTTCATATCATTCAAATGTTGAAGTCTGGGTAAAGTAACATTGTATTACCAATTTAATTACTCTCATATACGGTATTGTTAGTCGGTGAGCTGGTATTACTGTGTTTCCTGTGTAAGAGAGAGGAGAGTGGCTGTTGGTTACTGTGGTTCAGATGGACCAAGCTGCTGTGTCAGTATTCCACAAAGCAGCTGACTAGAGCGGAACCCTATAGTGACTGAAGTACTGACTGACTCCCGCAAGAGCTGGTCCCGAGCCTGACCACAGTCCCGCACATTTTATTTTAGCCATATGTGACGCAGCTCGTTTGGCAGTCATGGTTCCAGCGATTTTACACCCTATATCACAATGAGCAAAATGAACCCAAGAAATAGGTTAAATTATCAGAGTTTTTCATGTGGCCCATTTATATCATAATACAGGCTTTCTGTATTACTCAGAAGTCTTTCTTTTTTTCTTTTTATTGTTTATTTATTGTTTTGTATCTTTTTGTTAGTTTTTTTGTTGCCCCTTTTTCTTCCCAATTTCGTGGTATCCAATTGGTAGTTAGTCTTGTCCCGTACGGACGGGGGGCGAAGGTCGTGAGCCATGCATCCTCCAAAACACAACACAACCCAGCCAAGCTGCACTGCTTCTTGACACAATGCCCGCTTAACCCGGAAGCCGGCCACACCAATGTGTCGGTGGAAACACCGTACATTTGGCGACTGTCAGCGTGCACTGTGCCCGGCCCGCCACAGGAGTCGCTAGTGCGCAATGGGACAAGAACATTCCTGCCAGCCAAACCCTCCCTAACCCGGGTGACGCTGGGCCAATTGTGCGCCGCCCCATGGGTCTCCCGGTCGCGGCCGGCTGCGACAAAGCCTGGACTCGAACCAGGATCTCTAGTGGCACAGCTAGCACTGTGATGCATTGCCTTAGACCGCTGCACCACTCGGGAGGCCCAAAACTAGTTTTTCCTCATGGCTCTCTCTTCCCTCTGCAGCAAACATTTGGTGAGCAGTATGTTTGAAACACCGAATCTCAATAAAATCACAGTATTTTCATCGCAATACATATCGCATCGGCACCTAAGTATCATGATAATATCGTGAGATCCCTGGCAATTCCCAGACCTATACAATATTGTGTGCTATATCTTGGAAAATAAATACATGTGACTCTATGACAACATAATGTTTGTTTCCAACATTAGGGCTGCTAAATATGGCTTCGTGTTTTGTTTCCATGCCATGATACTAACGATTATTGCAACTACTGGAATCGTCCCAGCCCTACTAAATTATAGCTTAATCATATTTAGGAAGTTCATTTTCTTAGAAAATAACTGCCCCGTGCTTCTCTGGCCATGCATATATCCCAGTCTATTTAATAGATAACAGACACTCACCTGATCTCGCACGCCCAGTTAGGAGAAGTATGGCTACTGAACTTGAAGCAGCAAGAATGATGAGAGCAGACACTTTTTCTTACGTTTTGCATAGCCTATAGCCTACCCTTTAGGCGCTGGAAGATTTGCAGGCAGAGACAAATAAATGGGTTATCAATATTTATTGAAAAGGCACCTCTACTCACGTTGGTTGAGTGCCCTCCACTTCTTTCCATTTATAAATATTTGTTTCCACACACTGGTGAACTGCACTGCAGCCTAGTCATGACATAGGGTGGTGGCAGGTAGCCTAGAAGGTAGCCTAGGGGTTAGAGCATGTATTCCCAAACTGGGGTATGCATAATGCCGCTTGGGGTACGCCAAATAAAAATGTGATTCACATTTGGGAAAATATATTTGTATTTATTTATATGCTTTTACAAAAAAAATCTTCACATTTTCAAATAGTCCATTTATATTTTCCAACGGGGAAATACCTGAGCAACTTAGTTTCACTCGTTTCATTAAACCATCTGGTGTTCGGCGAAATAACAACACAATGTCAAATACAGGTAGCCTAGTCAAATAATTAACATCCAATCTATTAACCGTTACTCTCTCGGGGGAATTCCACAAACGGTCCATATGTAGCCAAACGTATCTTCTGCTCATTTCGTTTGTTCGATAAATTGTTAAAAGAAACTAAGGCCCGTGTCCATAGACACATATAGCTCTACTGGTAACGTTAGTACTGCTACTACCAGCAGTACTACACCTGCACCTGTCGACGACAAGTAGGTCTGCTTCCACGAGCACATCCAATGCTTAGCATCAGTAATTCTACATTTGTTTTTAGCCCAGCTAGCATGGACACTGACAGTTGTGAATCTGATGCAGTCAAAGAGCTACTGTCCCCTTAACCGGGAAAGCACCGAACAACAGACAGGGACGTTGGACCATCGAAGAGGTGCAAATATGATGAGAACTACATTGATTTGGGTTTCACTTATATTGGAAGTAGTGACTTTCCTCAGCCACAGTGTGTTATATGTGCGGAAGTACTTATCTCACAACTTGATGAAACCAGACATTTAGAAACAAACATGCCAATTTAAAAAATAAGCTACAGGAGTTTTTTGAATGAGAATTCATTTTAACCTTTATTTTACTAGGCAAGTCAGTTAAGAACAAATTCTTATTTTCAATGACGGCCTAGGAACAGTGGGTTCAGGGGCTCAGGGGCAGAACGACCTTGTCAGCTCGGGAATTCGAACTTGCAACCTTTCGGTTACTAGTCCAACGCTCTAACCACTAGGCTACCCTGCCGCCCCAGACAACTTTCGAGTAGTAAGACATGTATAAAAGCAACAGAGTACCATTAATAAGAAGGTGCTAGAAGTGTCTTATGGTGAGCTACTGAGTGGCTAGGACAGGCAAGCCCCATACTATTGTGGCGGACTAAATTCTTCCTGGGACAATGCTGGGGGAAAAGGTAAAAAAAATTATACAGACAATGTCTTCATCAAACAACACTGTTTCACGACGCATCAGTGACATGGCAAGATATGTTTTGAAACAGTTACTGCTTTGCATACAAGCCAGTGAACTCTATTTGTTACAGCTGGATGAGTCAACAGACGTGTTGGGCCTGGCACAGCTCCTGGTATATGTCCGTTACATTTATTGGGGGTCAATTAAGGAAGACCTCCTCTTCTGGAAACCAGGACAACAGGAGAGGATATTTTTAAACTACTGGACAGCTTTGTGACATCAAATGGACTTTGGTGGTTGATGTGTTGGTATCTGTACCGATGGTGCAGCAAAAACCATGACAGGGAGACATAGTGGAGTGATAACGCGTGCAAGCAGTTGCTCCCCGACGCCATTTGGGTACACTGCAGCATCCATTGAGAGGCTTTTGCTGCCAAGGGAATACCTGACAGCTTGAAAGACGTTTTGGACACTACAGTGAAAATGGTTCACTTTGTTAAAGCAAGGCCCCTGAACTCTTGTGTATTTTCTGCACTATGCAATGATATGGGGAGCGACCATGTAATTATTTTACAACAAACATCCAACGTGCGCTGGAGATCAAGGGGCAAAGTATTGACACGTTTTTTTTTGTTTAAATTGAGAGACGAGCTTAAAGTTTTCTTTACTGACCATAATTTTTACTTGTCTGACCACTTGCATGATGATTTCTCACACGACTGGCCTATCTGGTTGATGTTTTTTCTCGACTGAATGATCTGAATCTAGGATTACAGGGACTCTCCTCAGCTATTCAATGTGCTGGACAAAATTGAGGCTATGATTAAGAAGTTGGAGCTCTTCACTGTCTGCATTATGATTTTTTTTTTGTGCAAATTAACTCAAGTTTACGGACAACGTCAAATGGGATATAGCAAAGTACCTGAGTGAGTTGGGCGTGCAATTATGCAAGTACTTTCCCGACACGGATAACACAACTGGGTTCGTTATCCCTTTCATGCTCTGCCTCCAGTCCACTTACCGATATCTGAACAAGAGAGCCTCATCGAAATTGCAACAAGCGTTTCTGTGAAAATGTAATTTAATCAGAAGCCACTGATAGATTTCTGGATTGGGCTGCGCTCAGAGTATCCTGCTTTGGTAAATCGCGCTGTTAAGACACTGATGCCCTTTGTGACCACGTATCTATGTGATAGTGGATTCTCAGCTCACACTAGCATGAACACTAAATACAGGCACAGACTGTGTGTGGAAAATGATTTAAGACTCACTCTCCAATACAACCCAACATTGCAGAGTTATGTGCATCCTTTCAAGCATACCCTTCTGATTAACGTATGGCAGGCTTACAATGATGGCAAAAAAACACATTTGAGTGCGCTGACCCTGGTGCTAGAGGGGGTATGCAGCTGGAGGTTGAATGTTTGAAGGGGTACGGGACTATAAAAAGTTTGGGAACCACTGGGTTAGAGCATTGGGCCAGTAACCGAAAGGTTGCTGGTTTGAATACCCGAGCCGACAAGGTGAAAAATCTGTCTGTGCCCTTGAGCAAGGCACTTAATCCTAATTTGCTCCAGAGGTGTCGTACTACTATGGCTGACCCTGTAAAACAAAACATTTCACTGCACCTATCCTGTGTAATCTAATCTGCGGCGACAACAAAATATTTTCATCCCAAAGTTGTCTGTCTGACCGCCCGCATGCAGCATGAAAAATGTTGACCTCGCTGCAATGATCTGTGCCGGGGCCCGTGGGAATGCAGCCATCTAGCTCCAAGTACCTAAACTGACAAAATGTTTTTTTATGAGGTTGTTGAATTAGGTTTGCAATAGGTGTGTGTTTTTAAGGGATTTTGGTTGATTCTCATTTTACCCACTTCCAGTCATGTTCATCCAAGTACATGTTCATCCAAAACAACAGTTCCCCCTTTCTCTAGTAATGAAGTCTGTAATATCCTTCCCCAGACCATATTTCATATAAAGCAATAAATAAGCATTTTTTATTTTTTTATTTATCCGTTATTTTACCAGGCAAGTTGACTGAGAACACGTTCTCATTTGCAGCAACGACCTGGGGAATAGTTACAGGGGAGAGGAGGGGGATGAATGAGCCAATTGTAAACTGGGGATTATTAGGTGACCGTGATGGTTTGAGGGTCAGATTGGGAATTTAGCCAGGACACCGGGGTTAACACCCCTACTCTTACGATAAGTGCCATGGGATCTTTAATGACCTCAGAGAGTCAGGACACCTGTTTAACGTCCCGTCCGAGAGACGGCACCCTACACAGGGCAGTGTCCCCAATCACTGCCCTGGGGCATTGGGATATTTTTTTTAGACCAGTGGAAAGAGTGCCTCCTACTGGCCCTCCAACACCACTTCCAGCAGCATCTGGTCTCCCATCCAAGGACTGACCAGGACCAACCCTGCTTAGCTTCAGAAGCAAGCCAGCAGTGGTACGCAGGGTGGTATGCTGCTGGCATATGCTTTGGGAAATGTAAAATCCATAATTTGGTAGCCGGGCGCATAATTCGGTGTCTCTGACAGTGTGGAAATGAGTTTGCCTAATGAATTCTATCAGGTTATGACGAATGTGCTTACTCACATAACATCAACGCTCTATTGAGTAGTGAAGAGAGGAGGGAACCCACTCCCATGACCAACTGACCAGGGTCTCCACTCTATATTTATGCGACTGGCTGCTGGCCTGAACAGGGAAATCCACTTTATCAGCAGTTATGGGAAGGGCATCCGTGCCGCTGTACTTTGTCAGCATGGGTAATGATGTACCTTCATGTTAAATAGGACACCTCACAGAATAGAATAGGCCAAAATCTAATGTGAGCTCAAACAGAACAGCCAAGGTCAATAACTATGACAGACTAGATTAGATTGGTCATAATCACCAGAGCAGACAGTTATGGGTAGTTTAGTCCTTCAGTGTTTTCTGCCATCTGAATGGATGAGTTGTTTGGATCCTGGACAGGAGTGGGTCGCAGGGAATGAAGAGAAACGCTTTTAAAGACATGCTCCGGTACTTTGGTGACAGTGTTTTTTTAAATCTCCCGCTTTGGACAGGATGTGTCAATGTGCAGTTCATACATGCGTAATCTATGAGCAGAATTACTGTCTTACCTCAATTGGCCACAAAATCCATAGTTTGAAAGCAACTTTTCCTGAAGCTGTGCTGTGCCATATTCCCTACATTTCCCCTCATGTGGGCCAGCCCCTAGCAATTTTAGTTCTAGCCATTAAGCTTCAGCTCCTTGCATTTGAGTGACAGCTAGCAAGAGGCCTGCTCAGCATTATCCAATGAGGGTTGCGGGGCAGGTCCAATGGCTCAGTGGACACAGCAGAGCGAGAAAGCCATGAGAAGTTGCGCATACAATGCCTTCAGAAAGTATTCATACCACTTTTTTGACGTTTTCCACATTTTGTTGTGTTACAGCCTGATACACAGTTGCACAACCCCACAGTTGCAGAGTTTAATGGCTGTGATAGGCAAAAACTGAGGATGGATCAAATACATTGTAGTTCCTCCCTTAGGGATGCACGATATATCGGTGAGCATATCGGAATATGCCAATATTATCTAAAAATGCCAACGTTGGCATCGGCCTGATGTCTGTCTAGTTTAACGGTGCATACCTGTATAACGTAAGTAGATGATGTGATGACACCACAAAAAGCAAATGATGCTACACAGAACAAATGATGCTAATGTAATGACTACACAGAACAAAAACAGAAAAGTACTAAGGGCACACTTCCAACAATTAAACAAGAAGTTGAGCAGTCATCTGAAAGAGTAAGAACATTTCAGTGAGACAACTCAAAGGTGAAATCCATTGATGCCCTAGATAATGGAATTCTTTGCCCATGACAATCAACCGTCCTCTGTCGTGGATGATCTTGGCTTTCACCGTCTGGTTGTGCCCCGATACACACTATTTTTCAGATGTTGCCCTACCGGAGTTGTACGTTTCAACAATACTGTGCATCTATGAGCTACTTGCTATGGGCGTCACTGCTATTAGCTTCACTACTGACATTTGGACCAGCCCCATGAGCATGCTGAGTCTGACAGCACAGTGGGTTGATGAGGATTTCATACTGAGGAAAGGCATATTGCATGCTCAAGAATGTGCTGGTTCTCATACCACTGCTGCCATTTCAATGGCATTTGAGAACATGTTTGAAACGTGATACCCTCTGTCGTGGCATTGAAACTCCTGATCAACAACTGCCAACACAGACCGTGGGGTTAAAACTTACAAAAGTACTCGAGACTGTGAACAAGAGATTCGGTGACATTCTGTCTGAGCCTCTTTAGTGTCGCCACCATGGTCGATGCCAGGTACAAGGACCGCTACTTCGATGCAGACAAGAAACAGGGTTTACGTGAAATGTTACATACACAGCTGGATAAGATGGAAACGGACACAGTGACAGTGAGCACCGAGGAAGAGGACCCACGACAGAAGAGGCCATGGACAGACAGAGCTAAAACCACTGCTTGACATGTATGATGAAATCCTGGTTGAGAATGAAACGACTGAACAAATTAACAACAAAACAACACAGCAAGTTAGTGAAATAAATAGATTTTGATTATATTTTACTGGTAATGGGGACACACGTAAATGCCAACAAAATAACTTTTTGGTGTGTAACCTTTTATTTAACTAGGCAAGTCAGTTAAGAACAAATTGTTTTTTACATTGACGGCCACCCCCGGCCAAACCCGGACGACGTTGCGCCAATTGTGTGCCACCCTATGGGACTCCCAATCACGGCCGGATGTGATACAGCCTGGATTTGAACCAGGGACTGTAGTTACGCCTCTTGCACTGAGATTCAGTGCCATAGACCGCTGTGTATGTGTGTGTGTGTGTGTGTGTGCACTATTTAACTGTACTAGAATGCTTAAAAGGCAGCAAAAAATGTTTTATATCAGTTATCTGTATTGTTTTTTTGGCAAGGAAAATATTGGATTTCGGTATCGGCCAAAAATGTCATGTCAGTGCATCCCTATCCTCCCCAATACTAACCTAATTGACAGAATGAACAGAAGGAAGCCGGTACAGAATAAAATTATTCTAAAACACGCATCCTGTTTGCAATAAGGCACAAAAGTAAAACTGCAATAAATTTGGCAATTTAAAAAAAATTTATGTACTGAATACAAACCATTATCTTTGGGGGAAATCCAACACTGTAACTAGTGCCTGCAACCTGGTTCAGGTTATCAGTTAACCGACCAGGGTAGTTACAAACAGCACAGGAATTAAATCATTATCATGTATTGATCACATCTTTACCATTGCTGCAGAAATGTGCTTTTAGAGCATTATCCAAATCCATTAGATGTAGTGATCACAATATAGTAGCCATGTCTAGGAAAACAAAAGGTCCAAAGGATGGACCTAATCTGGTGTTTGTGGTCATACAAGTTTTGTATTGATTACTATGTTGTTGATGTAAAGAATATTTATGGTCTGTGGTGTGTAATAAGGAGCAACCAGACACTGCACTTGACACACTTTATGAAATTACTAATAAGCACCCACCCATTAAGAAAATTACTGTTAAAAACTGTTAAATCCCTGTGGATTGATTAGGAAAAACATTATGTGGTTGAGAGGGATGAGGCAAAGCAATGACAAATAGGTCTGGCTGCACAACCGATTGGTAAACATACTGCGAAAGCATGTGACTAAACTGAATAAAAAGAAACGACTGCACTATGAAACAAAGAGAAATTACATAAAGAATGATAGTAAAAAGCTTTGGAGCACCTTTAAATGAAATTTGGGGCAAAAAGGCAAATTCCGCTCCATCATTCATTGTATCAGATGTCTCATCACAAAACCCACTGATATTGCCAACTACTTTAATGATTTTCATTGGCAAGATTAGCAAACTTAGGCATGACATGCCAGCAGCAAACGCTGACTCTACACATCCAAGTATAACTGATGAAATTATGAAGCATTGTACTTTTTTGAATTTTGTAAAGTGAGTAAAGCCAGTGTGTCTATGTATGCGGATGACTCAACACTATACACATCAGCTACTACAGCGAGTGAAATCACTGCAAAGTTTAACGAAGAGCTGCAGTTAGGTTCAGAATGGGTGGCAAGGAATAAATTAGTACTACGTATCTCAAAAACTAAGAGCATTCTATTTGGGACAAATCATTCACTAAACTCTAAACCTCAACTGAATCTTGTAATAAATCATGTGGAAATTGAGCAAGTTGAGATGACTAAACTGCTTGAAGTAACCCTGGATTGTAAACTGTCATGGTAAAAACATGTTGATACAACAGTAGCTAAGATGGGGAGAAGTCTGTCCATAAAAAAGCGCTACTCTACATTCTTAACAGCACTATCAACAAGGCTAGGTCCTACAGGCCCTAGTTTTGTCGCACCTGGGGTACTGTTCAGTCTTGTGACACAAAAAGGGACCTCGGGGAAAATAATACAATTGGCTCAGAACAGGGCAGCACGACTGGCCCTTAAATGTACACAGAGAGCTAACCATAATAATATGCATGTAAGGCTCAAGGTGGAGGAGAGATCGACTTCATTACTTTTTTGTATGTGTTGATATGCTGAATGTACTGAGGTGTCTGTTTTAAACTACTAGCACACAGCTCGGACACACATGCATACCCCACAAGACATGTCCCCAAAGGTCTCTTTACAGTCCCAAGTCCAGAACAGATTATGGGTGGTGCACAGTACTACATAGAGGCATGGCTACATGGAACTCTATTCCACATCACATAACTGATGCAAGCAGTAGAATCAGATAAAACATTTATTTAAAAAAGAAAAATACACCTTATGGAACAGCGGGGACTGTGAAGAGACATACAGGCGCATACACATAAGACACACTCTACACACACATATGCATGGATGTTGCATTGTAAATATGTGATGGTGAAGTAGTGGCCTGAGGTAACACACAAACACATCACCAAGTATCATTCTTAATTTTTTCGAGCATGGTGGTGGCTGCATCATGTTATGGGTATGCTTGTCATCGGCAAGGACTAGGGAGTTTATGAAAAAAATAAATGTAATATATCTAAGGCCAGTCAAAATTGTTTAATGGATTTTCCCTAGAAAAGTGTGGCGAGCGAGCAAATATTTTTTCATGTTTTAAATTAAACAATAAATAAAAACATTTTAAGTGGATAAGGAATAACAGTACTTTACCACATTGTCCTAGACACTTGTGCAGGCCCTAGGCCTAATGTGAGCTTCAAGAGTTATATTATTCCATGTGAAAAATACTGTAGTTTTCTTAAAAAGAATGAAGATGTTACAATGTTGTTATAACCATGAGAAATTAAACACAGTGGGAAGTATAACTTGTGACAGTTCATTTATTCCCGATTTAAAAAAAATAAAAAATAAATAAAAAAAATCTATTCTCGTCATTTAAATCTAATTCAAGATTGATTGCCAAACAATTGTAATCATATTACAATTAAATACTTATTTTCCACCATCATTTGCAAATAAATTCATAAAAAATCCTACAATGTGATTTTCTGGATTTTTTTTCTCATTTTGTCTGTCATAGTTGAAGTGTACCTATGATGAAAATTACAGGCCTCTCATCTTTTTAAGTGGGAAAACTTGCACAATTGGTGGCTGACTAAATACTTTTTTGCACCACTGTATGTGTGTGTATGTATGTATGTATATATATATATATATATATATATATATACATACATACATACATACATACATACATACATACATACATACATACATACATACATACATACATACATACATACATACATACATACATACACACACATACAGTGGTGCAAAAAAGTATTTAGTCAGCCACCAATTGTGCAAGTTTTCCCACTTAAAAAGATGAGAGGCCTGTAATTTTCATCATAGGTACACTTCAACTATGACAGACAAAATGTCAAAATATATATATATATATATATATATATATCTCTATCATCTATCTATCTATCTATCTATCTATCTATCTATCTATCTATCTATCTATCTATCTATCTATCTATCTATCTATCTATCTATCTATCTCTCCTATAGGCGTTAACAAAATATCCATAGAAATATGATTAGGCCTCTCATAGACTAGGCCTTGTAGAAATAGGGTCAATTAAGTTAGGTCTGCCAAATTAATGTATTATTGGAAAAATACAAATCCAGCCATAGAGTATAGCCTATCGTCAAAAATGTTTTTGTATAACATGCTCAATTAGAAGCATAAATCTATAAAGAGCAAGCTTGACTAAATTCTAGCCCAGTAACTTTGCTCACAACATCCCCCTTGTCCTGTCTGGCTTCCACAAAAAGCCCCCACTTTGGAGCAAGTTGGTCACATCATTGTGGAGCTGCTGATCTGCATGAAGTGTGTGCATGCCTGCCACTGGCGATGTACTTTGCTGGCCATGCTAACTGTTTTCGGCGGCGCATCATCACGTCAAACACATTCCGTTTGATTTTGATTTTTGCGGGGTGTGGAGAACGGTAAGGTGGGTCATACGTTAAACAGTAAAATTCTACTTTGTCCAGCCTAAGCACAGGCAAAATCCTAGAGGAAAACCTTGTTCATTCTGCTTTCCAACAGACACGAAGACATTTCCCTTTCAACAGGACAATAACCTAAAACATAAGGCCAAATGAGTGTTGCTGAGTGGCCTAGTTAGTTTTGACTTAAATCTGCTTCAAATCTATGGCAAGACTTGAAAATAGCTCTCTAGGAACCAACTTGGCAGAGCTTGAAGAACATATATTTTTTTAATAATGTATAAATATTGTACAATCCAGGTGTGCAAAGCTCTTAGACTTACCCAGAAAGACAGCTGTAATTGCTGCCAATGTTGATTCTAACATGAATTGTTTCAGGGGATTGAATACTTAGCTCATCAAGCTATTATACATTCAAACATTTTGTTTAAATTGTATTTATTTTTTTATCTGTATATCATTGACAAAAAATGAGAAATATATTTTAACCCCACTTTGTAACACCAACAAATTTGGAATGATTGAAGGGGTGTGAATGCTTTCTGTAGGCACTGTATGTGGCATGATACACTTTACAGGGACCACTTTTGGCTTGTGAGTCAGTGCTACTTTCAGAACTACTGGTTAAAAAGTATACAAAAATATCGGAGAATCTCTTTAAGCTGGCAGGAGAGGAGAGGCTGCACACCTATTGTTAGGTTTAAGAATATGAGTGTCTGAAGAAGTCATGTCAAGGTAATGGCAAAGTCATCATATTTTTCCCACCTCCCAGATTTAATGTTTGTTTATTTACCCTAAGCTGGCTGGGCGGAGAGAAGTCGAGGTGGGAGTGGAGAGGGGGATAGAGGGCCACTGAGTGGGAGATAATTATGAAAAGTTAGAAGAGTTAGGTGTTAGAAAAGGGAGGGGCAGAGGGCGAGAAAGGGGAAGAGAGTCTGTTTGCAGGCCAGAGAAAAAGCATCAAGATCCAGGGATGAGACACTTGCTCTGGTGATTGCATCAGTTGTGGCTTGAGCACAGGCTCTGTCACTTCAAAGAGAGGGAGTGAGGGAGATGGAAGTAGAAGTCTGTGCAGGGCAGCCAACTTGTTTCTATGAGCGAGGGAGAAACCAAGATAGTGATAGTTGAAGGGAGATGTAAAACAGACACACAGGGAGATGTAAAGGGGTAGATAATGTGATTATCTGTTCATTTCTGGTCATGAACCTTATTTTGCTTTATTGCCATCGGGCTGTCTCATCAGGTGTATGCTAGGTCCTCAGTCCTCTCATGTCAGCTTGATTTTGGGATGTTCCATGTCCACCTCATTGAGTGTCATCACGGGATGTGTGTGTGTTTATAATGGAGTAAAATGGATTCTTCTAATCTGTTCTAACCACCATATTCACTGCAAATCCATTTTGAACCAAAACAAAAAGCCCAGATTTATCCAAATAGACAAGACCATAAAACAGCTTATTATTAGCAGCGACACTGTCTGCTTTGAGACTAATTTTAAAACACAATTCAAAAGAAGCAGCGCCTTTATAGTGGGAGTGTCTGTATTTTAATATAAAAATGATAAAAATAGATGTTATGACTGTCAATCGAATTCCAATGTAGCAGTAGGCCTATAATCCCAATGGGAGTCTTATCAGTCCTTCTGATGACAACACAGCCTTGGCTTTTTGTTCTATTTTGTGTGTGCTTTGTTTGATCTGATGTAGGAACCTTACCAGTGCCAATCTCAAGGGGCCCGTTTTACTTTTGGGGCTAAAAATAAGAAATTAGAAAAAAATCCTTTGTGGACATCACTACAGACTCCGAAGTGAAGGTTTATGGAGGCACACCAGGCTGCAAGGTGTGTGTTAACTTTGGTATTTGAAGTGTGACACACCATCTCAAGCCCCTCTGCAGCAGTAGACAAAGAGCAGACACACACTCTCACACACACCTGCCAGTACCCATGGGTTCAGTCTGGAGTCTGTTTTTCAACATGCCTGCCCTGAGCCCAGTGTTATGTCGTGTGATTGCATGTTTCAGACAGACCAAGCATTCTACAGAGAGACATACATGACCCTGGGGGCACTATTACCTATACTACCAGACCCTGGGGACACTGCTTCCTCTGCTACCTGTTTACCAGCCTCTTCACTGCACAAACTGGTCTTAGTTTACAGATCTGAGGTTATGGCAAAAACTGTACAGAATAATGCTGGTAACAGAATGTTTATATTTGCAACCTGAATAACATCTCTCTCTCTCTCTGTGCCTTTGCCCTCTCTTCTTTAGCCTTTACTATGGTATGATACACTAGATGGGTCTAGTTCATAGTCTTAATCGGTCCTAATGGATGCATGGTAGTGATGGGGAGGGGAAATTATATTATATTATATTGATATTTGAGGCAGATGTATTGATTTATTTTTTTTAAATGGTGTGTATATATATATATATATATATATATATATATATATATATATATATATATATATTATTTTTAACTATAGCTAGTTGGCGCAAGACGACTGTACCTGCTACAAACTACGGTATTTTGAATTCTATAGCTTGTTCTCCATCTTCTTTTTAAATAGTTAGCCAACATGTTTTCAGCACTTATTTCTGCTGCTTTTTCCATGACATAGCTTTCAGTTGGTTAGTCTATGATCCGTTATTGATGTCACTTGTTAAATCCACTTCAATCAGTGTAGATGAAGGAGAGAGGAGATAGGTTAAAAAATGATTTTTAAGGCTTCAGACAATTGAGACATGGATTGTGTATGTGTGTCATTCAGAGGGTGAATGGGAAAGTCAAAAGTGTTAAGTGCCTTTTGAATGAGTTATGGTAGAGGGTGCCAGATGCACTTGTTTCTGGCAAGAACTGCAATGCTGCTGGGTTTTTCAACGCTCAACAGATTCCCGTGTGTATCAAGAATGGTCCACCACCCAAAGGACATCCAGCCACCTTGACACAACTGTGGGAAGCATTGGAGTCAACATGGGCCAGCATCCCTGTGGAATGCTTTAGACACCTTGTTGAGTCCATGCCCTGACGAATTGAGGCTGTTCTGAGGGCAAAAGGTTGTGCAACTCAATATTAGGAAGGTGTTCCAAAACAATATGTTTGGAACATCAAATTGCAATAAAATAACAGTATCGAATCACAATACATATCATATGGCCATCAAAGTATTGTCATAGTATCGTATTGTGAGGTCTCTGGCAGTACCCTGCTTTGAATCAAGGTTTATATCTGTACACAGTCATTCCATTTCATATTACGGGCATAAGCTTGGCTGCTTTTCAGACTTCAGGGGGGTTTTTGTCTCTAGCTCTGCCTATCCTCTTTCCTTTCTTGCTTCTCTCTCGGTTTCTACCTGCTTTCTGTGACTTTCTTGTAGCTCCCCATTCATGTTCTTCTGACACCCCTCTCTGCTGCTTACTGCCCCCTCCTTCTCTTTCCTCCCATAACCTGTCTTCCTCTTTCTGGCAGCTCTCCTCTCATGTCTTCTGACACCCCTCTCTCCTGCTTACTGCTCCCTCCTTCTCTTTCCTCCCATAACCTGTCTTCCTCTTTCTAGCAGCTCTCCTCTCATGTCTTCTGACACCCCTCTCTCCTGCTTACTGCTCCCTCCTTCTCTTTCCTCCCATAACCTGTCTTCCTCTTTCTGGCAGCTCTCCTCTCATGTCTTCTGACACCCCTCTCTGCTGCTTACTGCCCCCTCCTTCTCTTTCCTCCCATAACCTGTCTTCCTCTTTCTGGCAGCTCTCCCCTCATGTCTTCTGACACCCCTCTCTCCTGCTTACTGCCCCCTCCTTCTCTTTCCTCCCATAACCTGTCTTCCTCTTTCTGGCAGCTCTCCCCTCATGTCTTCTGACACCCCTCTCTCCTGCTTACTGCCCCCTCCTTCTCTTTCCTTCCATAACCTGTCTTCCTCTTTCTAGCAGCTCTCCCCTCATGTCTTCTGACACCCCTCTCTCCTGCTTACTGCCCCCTCCTTCTCTTTCCTCCCATAACCTGTCTTCCTCTTTCTGGCAGCTCTCCCCTCATGTCTTCTGACACCCCTCTCTCCTGCTTACTGCCCCCTCCTTCTCTTTCCTCCCATAACCTGTCTTCCTCTTTCTGGCAGCTCTCCCCTCATGTCTTCTGACACCCCTCTCTGCTGCTTACTGCCCCCTCCTTCTCTTTCCTCCCATAACCTGTCTTCCTCTTTCCGGCAGCTCTCCCCTCATGTCTTTTGAGCACCCCTCTGTTTTCTACATCCCTCTAGGGTTGGGCGATCTTAGACATGATAGATGATAGACATCAGTTGTCGACAGTGATGACATCATGAATTGGCAGGTGATGGTGACAGATGATGGTTTAGCCTATTTGAACTTGGTAGCGCACAAGTGACGTTCTGAGTAATTTGCCTATTCCTATTTGCTGTAGCCTATTTCAATAAATATGTTTTAATATAGCTTACAGACCACAAGAGAGGAATGTAGGCCAGACAGAGCGGAGAAGCCCACCAAAGCAGCAAAATGTCCAGTCAGAAAGAGATTTGAATAGCCTAAACTTAAGTAGCCAGAGCAATGAAAATGAGACAAATCAAACAATATCAAAAGCCTATAGAATTGTTTATTTTATTACAAGTTTAAAGCTTAAGAAAGAAATGATCCATGCGAGGTTGAAAGCCAAATCGCCAATAACCCATCCTCATTCCTCCTACTGGCCTATCATACTAGCTTTAAGACAAGTTGAAGTTATGAACAGTAGCTTATTTCCAAAATATTTTAGCCTATGAAGGTGTTGTCATAAAGTTGCATTAGATTTCGTGCTATAGCCCAACTGTTGTTTTAGCTGAGGTTTTGTTAATTATTGTTATTCTTTTCACCAACAATTAATTTTTTTGGGGGGGGGGGGCAGTGGCCAATGGGGCTGAAATAATCATATATCTCACAATGTTTTACGGGTACATAATCACGATAGGAGAAAAGTTGACATCGCCCAACCCTACATGCCTCTACCTCTGTTATTACTCCAGAGCCCCTTCAGGAAGGAAGAGAGTGAGTGACCCCGGCCTCAGTGGCGTGTGCTGTGTTTGGTGTCACAGGCCAGTGACCGCTTTAGCTGCTAATCTATCCCTGGAGAGGACGTTGTTATGCAGTTCACACTCGTCTCATCTCAGGTGCAGGGATATGTGTGTTTGAAGGGGGTCTTGCGCCGCCTATGCAGTGATAGCGGAAACCCTGCCAACTCCATGGTAAAACCAGGCAAATCCCACTAGTCTGCGAGTGGCCACTCCTCTACTCATCCTAACCTTCCATTAGGACCAGTCGTCTGTGTCATATTATCAGATATCGATATTTAATAAAGCCCCTACTCAACGCTTCATCTTCCCATAAAATATCTCCAGGTCCTGTTCTGGTGTCCGGCCGCAAATCACCCCCCCCCCCGCCCCTACGTTGGTCCTAGCACAGCGTTTTTCTCTAATTGAGTTCCGGGTCTGATTTAATGTCACGTCAGACACTGAGACAGAGGAGAGCTGGGGCAAAGGAGGAGTGTGTGTGTGTGTATATGTGTGTGTCCCTCTCTCTCTCTACATGTCTGCTCTGTCGGTATTCTGTAAGACGCTTGACTGCGTCTTTACTTTTGTAGTGTGCTGGCTGATTCAGGCGGTCTGCCCTTCGCGTTCCCATCACAGAGAGGGTCACTGAGGAGAACGCTCTTCTGTCACTGAGTTGCAAGTTTTTGGACAACCACCTCTTTAACATGGTTTGTCTTTGTTATGCAGTGCATGTCTTTATTGCTGTGGGTGGGCCTAAATGTTCCTAGATGGGTGCTGATTGTAATTATCTAAATGTTGCTGAAAACCTGAACAGAATGTTAACACAGGCCCAGAGAGTTGGATCTGATATAGGATCAGTTTACGCTCCCCCAATCCAGTAATGACTATCAGGGGCAAAAACATTATACTGATCAGCTCCTAAGGGCAATGACATCTTCCTAATATTGATTTGTACCCCTCCCACCCCCTTTTTTTTGGCCTCAGAACAGCCTCAATTTGTCAGGGCATGGACTCTACAAGGTGTCAAGCGTTCCACAGGGATGCGGGCCCATGTTGTTTCCATGCTTCCCACAGTTGTGTCCAGTTGGCTGGATGTCCTTTGTGTGGTGGACCATTCTTGATACACACGGGAAACTGTTAAGTGAAAAGCCTAGCTGTGTTGCAGTTCTTGACACAAACCAGTGCCCCTGGCACCTACTACCATACCCAGTTAAAAGGTACCTACATTTTGTGTCTGGCCCATTCACCCTCTGAATAGCACACAAACACAATCCATGTCTCAACTGTATCGAGGCTTAAAAATCCTTCTTTAACCTGTCTCCTCCACTTAATCTACACTCATTTGAAATGGATTTAACAGGTTACATCAATAAGGGATCATAGCTTTCACCAGGTCAGTCCGTCATGGAATGAGCAGGTGTTCTTAATGTTTTGTACACTCAGTGTACTCCCTTTGGCACAGCTGGATAAGTTTGTTCTCAGTTTGTTCTAAGATGCCTTTTTGCACATCAGCAGAACCTGCCCTCATCTCCATTTCCCTGTATAAAGAACACTCCCCTCCACCTTGACAACCTTGGATCCAGCAGACCTTTGTCCTCACTCCTCTCCTCTACTGGTTGTACCAGTCATAGAAATATAATGAATAGGATGGCTTGGAACCTCTAACCCTGGAAAGTTGAATGGGGATGCCCATTCTATTCATTGTATTTCTACAGTACAAGTGTCCTCTCCCCTTCTGCTGACTGGGCTGCTGGGGCAATGCATGGTACAGTTGTCCCTTTATTTGATTTGCCACCTCAGTAAAGCTGGCCGGGTCCTCCGTGGGTCCCTGCTGGTTCTCTGCTGGGTCCCTGAGTCACAGGCAGGGGCCATTCAGGGGCCAGGGCCACAATGACACTCACTGCCAGCCTGCCAATTGTCAGCTGTTGCTGCCAACTTTCCAGATAAAAGTGGTCAATGGCCTGCAGTTGTCAGGATATTAGTGTTAAGGGGATTTGAACTTGGCGCCTCTCTGTTACCTGAATGCCGTTATTAGTGGGAGAGGCAGAGAAAGTATTTTTTTATTTTATGTTTTTATATTTTGTGAACAGACTTATTGAATGTTAGCTACTGTGAGCTTCAAAAGTATTGGGACAGTGCCATTTTTGGTTTTGGCGCTGTACTGCAGCACTTGAAATTATACACTGTCTATGAGTTAAAAAAATATATATTTTACATTTTTTAACCTTTATTTAACTAGGCAAGTCAGTTAAGAACAAATTCTTATTTCCAATGACGGCCTAGGAACAGTGGGTTAGAACGACAGATTTGTACCTTGTCAGCTCGGGGGTTTGAACTTGCAACCTTCCGGTTAAAGTACAGACTGTCACCTTTCATTTCAGTTTTTTTTTAATCCATATCAGGTGAACCTTTTGACAAATTACCTCACTTTTTGTACATAGACCTCCCGTTTTAAGAATAATGTTTCTAGACACTTCTACATTAATGTGGATCCTGCCATGATTACGGATAATCCTGAATGAATCATGATTAATGAGTGAGAAATTTATAGACAAACAAATATCATACCCCCAAGACAGGCTAACCTCTCACCATTACAATAACAAGGGAGGTTAGCATTTTTTGGGGGGGGTATGATATTTATACTAAACTTTTGACCACTTTAATACATGTGAATTTGTCACATTACATTACTGTTCCCTTAAAATGGGGGGACTATATACAGAAAGTGTTGTAATTTCGAAACAGTTCGATATGGATAAAAATACCCTCAAATTATTGCAGACATTCTGCACTTTAACCTCAGTCATTGTTGTCATTTCAAATCCAAAGTGTTCAGAGCCAAAACAACATGTCACAATACGTTTGGTGCTCACTGTATATATCCTAGTAGTAATATTTGTGTTGTCTGGTTGTACATTGGTATGCCCGTTCCTGCCCTTTAAATGAGAATCCTTGTAAGGGCCCCGGACAGGGAAAGTTGGGCTACTGTGCTGGTTTAGCCTGTATCTGGGGCTGTCCTGTTTTAGTGCGCTGTTTCCCTGGGCCCTGTGAGTTCTGTAGCTGCCAAGTCTGATCCTGTCTGTCTCCATGTGACGTCTGATCCCCTAAATCGCTGCGTCACGGTGCGGTCCAGGCACTCAGCTGTCCCCCTCAGGCCGCCTGACCAGCTCACACTAATCCCCCCAGCCCCACACAGGGCTAAATACGCACACTCACGCTCTCTCCTTGTGTGTGTGTGTGTGTGTGTGTGTGTATACAGTACCAGTCAGTAGTTTGGACACCTATTCATTCTAGGGTTTTTCTTTATTTTTACTGTTTATACATTGTAGAATAGTGAAGACATAAAAACTATGAAATAACACATATGTAATCATCTAGTAATCAAAAAAGTGTTAAACAAATCAAAATATATTATGTTTTAGTTTCATCAAAGTAGCCTCCCTTTGCCTAGATGACGACAGCTTTGTACACTCTTGACATTCTCTCAACCAGCTTCATGAGGAATTATTTTCCAATAGTCTTGAAGGAGTTCCCACATGCTGAGCACTTGTTGGCTGCTTTTCCTTCACTCTGCAGTCCAACTCATCCCAAACCATCTAAATTGGGTTGAGGCCAGGTCATCTGATGCAGCACTCCATCACTCTCCTTGGTCAAATAGCCCTTACACAGCCTGGAGGTGTGTTTGCGGTCATTGTCCTGTTGAAAAACAAATGATGGTCCCACTAAGCACAAACCAGATGGGATGGCGTATCGCTGCAGAATGCTGTGGTAGCCATGCTGGTTAAGTGTGCCGGACAGTGTCACCAGCAAAGTACCCCCACACATCACACCATCTCTTCCATGCTTCACGGTGAGAACCATACATGCGGCAACACAGCGGTTGGAACCAAAATTCGCAAATATGGACTAATTGAACCAAAGGACAGATTTCCACCTGCGCATTGCTCGTGTTTCTTGGCCCAATCAAGTCTCTTCTTATTATTGGAGCCCTTTAGTAGTGGTTTCTTTGCAGCAATTCAACCATGAAGGCCTGATTCACGCAGTCTCCTCTGAACAGTTGATGTTGTGAAGCATGTATTTGGGATGCATTTATTTGGGATGCATTTATTTGGGATGCAATTTCTGAGGATGGTAACTAATGAAATTATCCTCTGCAGCAGAGGTAACTCTGGGTCTTCCTTTCCTGTGGCGGTCCTCATGAGAGCCAGTTTCATCATAGCGCTTGATGGTTTTTGCGACTGCACTTGAATAAACTTTAAAAGTTCTTAAAATGTTCCGGATTGTCTTAAAGTAATGATAGACTGTCGTTTCTCTTTGCTTATTTGAGCTGTTCTTGCCTTAATATGGATTTGGTCTTTCACCAAATAGGGCTATATTCTGTATACCACCCCTACCTTGTCACAACACAACCGATTGGCTCAAACACATTAAGAAGGAAAGAAATTCCACAAATTAACTTTCAACAAGGCACACCTGTTAATTAAAATGCATTCCAGGTGACTACCTCATGACGTTTTTTGAGAGAATGCCAGGAGTGTGCAAAGCTGTCATCAAGGCAAAGTGTGGCTACTTTGAAGAATCTAAAACATAAAATATATTTTTTATTTGTTTTACACTTTTTTGGTTACTACATGATTCCATATGTGTTATTTCATAGTTTTGATGTCTTCAATATTATTCTACATTGTAGAAAACAGTAAAAATAAAGAAACCCTTGAATGAGTAGGTGTGTCCAAACTTTTGACTGGTACTGTATATGTGTGTGTAACCAAAGCTGTTATCAGGATCTCTGTATTTGTATTTCCTCCCCATCTAATCAAGGGGTACAGGCCTGTGCCCCTGACTACTGCAGTAATAGATTGTATAATGCAGGCCGACAAATACGTTTCGCTTCAGTGAGGTTGTAGACGGTGCAGTGGCAGCAGGCTATAGGCCAAAATAAAATGGTTGGACTAGCCTTTAGAAAAACAGTCTGGTTATTTATTTTTTCATCCCTTGTCTGTGTAGTCTGGTCGTGCCTCTAGAAAGTGTCATCATCACGGTGAAAACCTAATGAGCTTTCTTTCCCTGCCCTGATGCCCCCACATCACCTGGTGACTTTATAGCCTGATGATGTATAGGGGTCCTTTCAGCTGTGTGTGAATGGCCTGCCCTACAGAGACATATCATTATAAGGACCTACAGTTCTATCTCCAGCCCTAAAGCAGCAGGCCTGGTCTCATTGTGCTGTGGCTCCCCTGTGGGTGTGTACTGGGGACAGGCCTATAGTACTGCAGAAGGATTTATGCCAGAGTGAGTGGGTGGGAGAGCACTGTAAATCTAGCGTAGTGGACCCCTTATTACTCAGGCTTTAGGCTGTGAGGAGAGGCTGTAGAAGGGATGGGTGTTCAGATGCTCACCTGTTGTGCCCAGCTGGAGGTGGAGATGATGGGTTTATGTATGTACAAATGAATACTAACAACACTGTGTTTGGGAGGGCTGATGACAGCTGGTGAATACATCCTTTATTCTTCAGTCTTTTTGAAGGTGTGTTTGACACAGTGCATTTGCTTGGACAGGGACTTAATCTGCACGTTCTGTAGATCTGTTTTATAATTCTGCCTATCTTGTCTCTCAGTTGTATCTGAGCGGAGGTCATGACCCCAGAACAGGTTTTCAACTCTGACCTGTGACAGTACACAGTGTGTTATAGTGAAAGTGGTTCCTGTGCTATATAGGAGTGCAGAGAGTGATGGAGAGAGACAGAGCCTAGCGGGGTAATCTAGGTCTGAGCCCATAGGGGAGCTGATCTGATGGGCCTGCAGTCAGTGTAAGCCCTGATAAAGCCTGTGTGTGTGTGTGTGTTTTCCACGTGCTTTGGGTCTGTGGAGAGGTGCACCAAGCATGGGATTATACCTCTGGGAATAGGCAGTCATGCTACAGAAGACCAGACAAACAGAGGGAGTGAGAATGGGAGATTGAGGTAGGGAAAGAAGTGTGTTTTGGATGCATAGAGAGAGAGTGAGGGAGGATGGCAACGTGGGTTTTCATTTTTTATTTTTTATTTCACCTTTATTTAACCAGGTAGGCTAGTTGAGAACAAGTTCTCATTTGCAACTGCAACCTGGCCAAGATAAAGCATAGCAGTGTGAACAGACAACAACACAGAGTTACACATGGAGTAAACAATAAACAAGTCAATAACAATAGTAGAAAAAAAAGAATCTATATACATTGTGTGCAAAACGCATGAGGAGGTAGGCAATAAATAGGCCATAGGAGTGAATAATTACAATTTAGCAGATTAACACTGAAGTGATAAATTATCAGATGAACATGTGCAGGTAGAGATACTGGTGTGCAAAAGAGCAGAAAAGTAAATAAAATAAAAACAGAATGGGGATGAGGTAGGTAAATTGGGTGGGCTATATACCGATGGACTATGTACAGCTGTAGCGATCGGCTAGCTGCTCAGATAGCAGATGTTTAAAGTTGGTGAGGGAGATAAAAGTCTCCAACTTCAGAGATTTTTGCAATTCGTTCCAGTCGCAGGCAGCAGAGAACTGGAAGGAAAGGCGGCCAAATGAGGTGTTGGCTTTAGGGATGATCAGTGAGATACACCTGCTGGAGCGCGTGCTACGGGTGGGTGTTGCCATCGTGACCAGTGAACTGAGATAAGGCGGAGCTTTACCTAGCATAGACTTGTAGATGACCTGGAGCCAGTGGGTCTGGCGACGAATATGTAGCGAGGGCCAGCCAACTAGAGCATACAGGTCGCAGTGGTGGGTGGTATAAGGTGCTTTAGTAACAAAACGGATGGCACTGTGATAAACTGCATCCAGTTTGCTGAGTAGAGTATTGGAAGCTATTTTGTAGATGACATTGCCGAAGTCGAGGATCGATAGGATAGTCAGTTTTACTAGGGTAAGTTTTGCGGCGGGAGTGAAGGAGGATTTGTTGCGAAATAGAAAGCAGACTCTCTAGATTTGATTTTGGATTGGAGATGTTTGATATGAGTCTGGAAGGAGAGTTTGCAGTCTAGCCAGACACCTAGGTACTTATAGATGATGGGGAGGCAGATGAAGAGAGTAAGAGAAACAGACTAGAGGGAGAGAAAGACGAGGATTAGAATGAGACAAAAGCAGACGCACCATCGGTCGCACGTTCACCAACCCTCTCCTCCTCAGAGTTACTACCTAAAGGTCAGAGCCGTGACGCAGATACAGTGCCGTACAGCTCTGTCTATTCAGTGACATCTGGGTCAGTGCAAAAGCCCATATATCTGTGATTCACTGTTGCCAGTGGGATCATCCATTTTGACTCTGTGGTCATCAAGCTGCACCGCTCCTACTCACATCTACTAACGCTTTCATACTCGCTCCATCTCTTTCTTTATCGCTCTGTCTTTCTCTCTCCCTCACACTCTTCCCCCTTTCTGTGAGCGCTTCAGCCAAAGTAGCTAATCAGTCCCCACTCCATCATCATCACCCCCCCATCACTCAGCCCTCTCTCCAGATTGAGTGAAGTTCTGGATGGGGGCAGGTGGGGTGCAAATGGTCCCCCTTGCTTGGTGTTCATGAGTATAGAGTATAACTTGAGAGTTAGCATGTTGAAGCGTGTTACAGAAGACAGACACTGAAGTTGTTCTGCCTCGCTCTGCTTCTGAGTGGCTCAGCATGATGAAAGGAGGTGGAAATTGATAGAAACTCATTATCTAAGACACTCAGGATATTAGGACTTGTTTTACGTCACTGGTGAAATTAGACTAACACACTTTGATGTATTTTATTCCAGTGTCTAAATGTGGCTCTCTGGAGAAATGGTGCTCATGTGATTCTGAGTTCTCCTGTCTTGTGGTGTGTGTCTCAAGGTGGTCCTGGTGCGATGGAACGAGCCCTTTCAGAAACTGGCCACTTGTGACACAGACGGAGGGATCTTTGTGTGGATCCAGTACGAGGGCCGCTGGTCTGTGGAGCTGGTCAACGATCGCGGGGCTCAGGTGGGATACACTATGGGCCAGTTTCCTGGACACGGAATAAGCCTATTCCTGGTCTAAAATGGTACCCTATTCTCAAATAGGGGCCATTGGTAGTACACTATATAGGGCAGTGTTTCCCCATTTCTAGTCTTCCAGTACCCCCAACAGAACACTTTTTTTGTAGCCCTGGAAAAGCTAACCTGATTCTACTCATTGAGGGCTTAATGACAAGTTGAATCAGGTGTGCTTGTCTGGGCCTACAACAAAATGTGTGCTTATATTTTATGTCTTATAGCAGATGCTCTTATCCAGAGGAACTTACAGGAGCAATTGGGGTTAAGTGCCTTGCTCATTCAACAGAGTTTTCAACTAGTCGGCTTGGGGATTCGAACGCTCTTAACCACTAGGCTACCTGCTGTTGCTAGGCTACCTGCTATTGGGGATACTCGAGGACTGGAGCTGGAAAACACTGATATAGGGAATAGGGTCCTATTTCAGATGCAGCCCTGTGCTAAAAAGTATGGTCAATGGAAATTCTTCATTGAGTACAGTATCTGACCTGTCCTCTCTGCAACCCCCCCCCCCCCTCCTCTTTTCCTGTAGGTGAGTGACTTCACCTGGTCTCATGACGGTACCCAGGCTCTCATCTCTTACCGTGATGGCTTTGTCCTGGTGGGCTCGGTCAGCGGCCAGAGACACTGGTCATCAGAGATCAACCTGGAGAGCCAGATCACCTGTGGTATCTGGACCCCCGATGACCAGCAGGTAACTAGTTCTAATACTCTACTACTCACCTGATGACCAGAGGGTAACTAGTTCTACTACTCATCTGACGACTAGCAGGTAACTAGTTCTAATACTCTACTACTCACCTAACGACCAGCAGGTAACTAGTTCTACTACTCTACTACTCACCTGACGACTAGCAGGTAACTAGTTCTACTACTCTACTACACACCTGACGACCAGCAGGTAACTAGTTCTACTACTCTACTACTCACCTGACGACTAGCAGGTAACTAGTTCTACTACTCTACTACACACCTGATGACCAGCAGGTAACTAGTTCTACTACTCACCTGACGACCAGAAGGTAACTAGTTCTACTACTCACCTGACGACCAGAAGGTAACTAGTTCTACTACTCACCTGATGACCAGAAGGTAACTAGTTCTACTACTCACCTGACGACCAGAAGGTAACTAGTTCTACTACTCACCTGATAACCAGAAGGTAACTAGTTCTACTACTCACCTGACGACCAGAAGGTAACTAGTTCTACTACTCACCTGACGACCAGCAGGTAACTAGTTCTACTACTCACCTGACGACCAGAAGGTAACTAGTTCTACTACTCACCTGACGACCAGCAAGTAACTAGTTCTACTACTCACCTGACGACCAGCAAGTAACTAGTTCTACTACTCACCTGACGACCAGAAGGTAACTAGTTCTACTACTCACCTGACGACCAGAAGGTAACTAGTTCTACTACTCACCTGACGACCAGAAGGTAACTAGTTCTACTACTCACCTGACGACCAGAAGGTAACTATAGTTCTACTACTCACCTGACGACCAGCAAGTAACTAGTTCTACTACTCTACTACTCACCTGACGACCAACAGGTAACTAGTTCTACTACTCTACTACTCACCTGACGACCAGCAGGTAACTAGTTCTAATACTCTACTACTCACCTGATGTTGCACAGAAGCTGTTTTGCTCCAGAACCACTCATTGTGTAACACCCACCTGACCCCTTGGTTTGATGGGGGGGCCGTGTTTAACATATGGAATCATGTAGTAACCAATACATTGTTAAACAAATCCAAATATATTTTATATTTGAGATTCTTCAAAGTAGCCACCCTTTGCCTTGATGACAGCTTTGCACACTCTTGGCATTCTCTCAACCAGCAACACGAGGTAGTCACCTGGAACACATTTAAATTAACAGATGTGCCTTGTTAAAAGTTAATTTGTGAAATTTCTTTCCTTCTTAATGCGTTTGAGCCAATCAGTTGTGTTGAGACCTGGTAGGGGTGGTATACAGAAGATAGCCCTATTTGGCAAAATACCAAGTCCATATTATGGCAAGAACAGCTCAAATAAGCAAAGAGAAACAACAGTCCATCATTACTTTAAGACATGAAGGTCAGTCAATTCAGAACATTTCAAGAACTTTGAAAGTTTCTTCAGGTGCAGTCGCAAAAGCCATCAAGCGCTATGATGAAACTGGCTATCATGAGGACTGCCACAGGAATGGAAGACCCAGAGTTACCTCTGCTGCAGAGGATACGTTCATTAGGGTTAGCAGCCTCAGAAATTGCAGCCCAAATAAATGCTTCATGGAGTTCAAGTAACATCTCAACATCAACTGTTCAGAGGAGACTGTGTGAATCAGGCCGAGATGGTCGAAACCACTACTAATGGACAACAATAAGAAGAAGAGACTTGCTTGGGCCAAGAAACACGAGCAATGGACATCAGACAGGTGGAAATCTGTCCTTTGGTCTGATGAGTCCAAATTTGAGATTTTATGGTTCCAACCGCCGTGTCTTTGTGAGATGCTGAGTAGGTGGAAGGATGATCTCCGCATGTGTGGTTCCCACCATGAAGCATGGAGGAGGTGTGGGGGTGCTTTGCTAATTATTTAGAATTCAAGGCACACTTAACCAACATGTCTACCACAGCATTCTTCAGCAATACGCCATCATTTGTTTTTCAACAGGACAATGACCCAGCACACTCCAGGCTGTGTAAGGGCTATTTGACCAAGAAGGAGAGTGATGGAGTGCTGCATCAGATGACCTGGCCTCCACAATCAGTCGACTTCAACCAATTTGAGATGGTTTGGGGTGAGTTGGGCCGCAGAGTGAAGGAAAAGTAGCCAGCAAGAGCTCAGCATATGTGGGAACTCCTTCAAGACTATTGGAAAAGCTTTCCAGTTGAAGCTGATTGAGAGAATGCCAAGAATGTGCAAAGCTGTCATCAACGCAAAGGGTGTCTACTTTGAAGAATCTAAAATATATTTTGATTTGTTTAACACTTTTTTGGTTACTACATGATTCCATATGTGTTATTTCATAGTTTTGATGTCTTCACTATTATTCTACAATGTAGAAAAATAGTTAAAAAAAGAAAGCCTTGAATGAGTAGCTGTCAACTTTTGACTGATTCTGTACATGCTATATTCATGTATATTTGTTAGTTATATTAATATATAATATGTATTATGCTCTGTTATTTGTTATGTATTATACAGTAACGCATCATACATTTAAATCCTTGACACTGCTTCTTTATGAACATTAAAATGAAAGTGGTCACTGACTAGGGTCAGTAGTTTTTCCTGATAATGTGATCTTACCTGACCAGGAAAAACTCCAGGTTCTAACCATTTCTGTGATCATGATGGAAGGAAGACAAAGTGTTTTTCCACAGCCACAGTATTTTAGTTCCACCATTTGGGGTGAGCAGGCATTTTGCTGATATCGTTTATTATTACGGTAAGTATCCTATATTAGAAAAGTTTGAAATGAAATACGTTTGGTAATATGGCTACAACCATCAAACTTGGAGTAGTAGTTTAAAGGAATATAAACTGGTGCACTTAAATGTTATAAACGTATCGTTCTGTTTAAGCAATAAGGCCCGAGGGTGTGTGGTATATGGCCAATATACCACTGCTAAGGGCTGTTCTTATGCGCGACGCGACACAGAGTGCCTGGATACATCCCTTAGCCGTGGTATATTGGCCATATACCACAAATCCCAGAGGTGCCTTATTGCTATTATAAACTGTTTACCAATGTAATTAGAGCAATAAAAATACATGTTTTGTCATACCCTGGGTATACGGTTTGATATACCACGGCTGTCAGCCAATCAGCATTCAGGGCTTGAACCACCCAGTTTATAATCGCATCTATTCCGGCAATTTAGTACGACATGGATTTTTGGCCATATCGCCCAGCTCCAAGTCGGACTCGCTGCTGCCCAGCTCCAAGTCGGACTCGCTGCTGCCCAGCTCCAAGTCGGACTCGCTGCTGCCCAGCTCCAAGTCGGACTCGCTGCTGCCCAGCTCCAAGTCGGACTCGCTGCTGCCCAGCTCCAAGTCGGACTCGCTGCTGCCCAGCTCCAAGTCGGACTGCTTATCTGCATGATCTGTCTTAGGGAGGTGTTTTTGTTTGTTTGTCTGTGCTCTGACACGATGTCAGCTCAGTTTAGTTTGTTGGAAAGTTTGTTTCTGTCTCTCCAGCTGATCGTCTCTCTAGCGCTGCACTTTCATTATTTTTAGTAGACAGAAATATCCTATACTAGATTTTAGGGCCAAGACACATGTCCATTGTTCGCTGTAACATATGGACAATAAAAGTTGTTTTCTATTCCAGATTCTAGGACCAAGATGACTTAACCATTGGTGTCCCTCCCTGGTTCTGTGTAACTGTGTTGTCATGTCTCTCCCCCTGCAGGTATTGTTTGGTACTGCGGACGGCCAGGTGATCGTGATGGACTGCCACGGGCGCATGCTGGCCCACATCCTGCTGCACGAGTCAGACGGCATTGTCAGCATGTCATGGAACTACCCCAGCTTCCTGGTGGAGGACAGCAGCGAGAGCGACACAGACTCTGACGACTACACACCACCACAAGGTACACTACTCTTACAATCCTTACCCAATCTACGCCCCAGTTACACCCCTTAGGCCCTACCCACACACCTTTGCAGGTACAGTCCACCCCCCTTCCCAAACCTGAAAGGTACAAATCCTCTCCCTCCAGAATCCTCTGTTTATGCCCCCCTTCAAGCTACAGTAACAGGCAGCCTAGGGTCACAGCAGGCACTCTCCTCTCAATCTGTTGTCTTCCTGTCTCCTCACCAGGGTTATGATTTACTAATCTGGCAGGACAGAAATACTAGTACACAGCATGAGAGATTAATCCGCCATAGAATACAATTTGAATCTGTAATAGGTTTAGGTTCGTTGATAAGACACGATGCCTGTTGGGAGCAGAATTCCAGGGACGCGTTGGGTCCAGCTGGGTACCTCCCTCTGTGCAGATGAAAGCAGATGTGTGGCCATCTGTTCTCCTCTAATTTTTCCTCCTCTCTTTCTCAAATTTTTACATTATATCTCTCCTCCAGTGACCTGCTATGATGCCCTGTTTTTAAGAAAGGTCAAATGGGGTATGATTGAGAGAAGTGACCCTGAAGCAATATAACCCCAACATCCAATTTTAGGAAACGTGTATGAAAATGTTGACATTGGATCCCTAATGCTTCATAGTTTATATATAGAATTTAACTTTTAAATTATTTGACATGTATGTCATTTGTGACACTCACTTCACATGCACACTGCTTTGTAACTCCCTGTGGGCCAACTAATTAACAGTAGGAAATGGGACCGTGATCATTGGACTGCATTGAGCTCAGTCTATTAAAGCAATCCACTCCCAGACTGTGGGGGAGTAGGGGACAGGGACTCAAGAGGCCACTAAAAACAAATGAGTGTGACCGAGCGGAGGGAGGGAACAGATAGACGAGAAGAGGGAGGGATAGAGCAGAGTAAGGAGTGAGGAGAGTAGGGGACACAGTGGGCGCGGGGAGGACGTGTGCGACATAGGGCTGATATTTGACAAAGGAGGTCCTAATAGCTGACTTGGTTTTGGGGACGGTGGCGGACAGCTGTCAAAGTCACACATCACCGGACCCCTGGTTGTGCGTCACACTGCCACCCTAGTGACCGCCAGTCTGGGCCTTTGTCATGGAAACTGATTTATGGATAATATGGCCCCCAATGTCATGTTTTATATGGTGGCTCAGTGCAGCCCTATCAAAAAACGAATGGGATTCTGAGTGAACTTCCAAAACCCATAACCCCAACCATATGGCTTTCAGGTCACATAGAATTAAATGTTACTTTCAATTCAGTCTTTTCGCTGCAGTCATTTACATGTGGCTCTGTGCCACGGCAAAATTATTGCTGCCATGTGGGAAAAAAATAAATATGCAACATTAAATATTTCTGCGAAGGTACACTTTGAAGATGCTAGAACAGTCCACATTTACTTTTTGTCTGCAAACAAAATGAGTAATGAATAGAAAAATCGGACTACACTGGAGTAGAATAGCTTCTGTTTACCTATTTGGCTTGTTGTATGTTCTTTGCGAGAGAAATATTCCTCTTGAGGCTCATTCAAGTTACGAGTGCCATAGGGAGGGAAACATGCATTCTAACAAGCAGTCAGTGCACAACAATTCTTGCTGTCGCGGGGGAAACAGACGTTTTAATGGCCTTTGTTAAAAAGAGGGGGGGGATCTTCCAGCTTTCCATTCCTACTTTATGTATTTCTTAACTCCTAAATATGGGCGAACTGCACCATTTTAAACCTGGTGTTTTTAGCAGAGGCATGGTTAAGCACATTACTGCTCTGCAATTCACTGTGAGTGCATAGGGGAGAGTGGGGCTAAATGCAACCCAGGACAATTGTCGGGTAACTTGGGGTAAAATGCCACCCTACCTAAATATATTTTAAAAAATTAAGTGACCTAAAAGATTGTGACGAGACAAATTATATTTCTTTGTTGAGCAGAAGTAGTGTCAACCAGGGAAGGTGTTGTGTGGGAAAATTGTGACATGGAAGTGGTTTCTGTGAGAAGTACAGGCATGTTTTTATTTGGGACATTCAATTCATCAATAGGATGCTAACCAGTTAAAATAAACTCAGCAACAAAAGAAACGTCCTCTCACTGTCAACTGCGTTTATTTTCAGCAAACTTAACATGTGTAAATATTTGTATGAACATAACAAGATTCAACAACTGAGACATAAACTGAACAAGTTCCACAGACATGTGACTAACAGAAATTGAATAATGTGTTTCTGAACAAAGGAAATAACAGTCAGTATCTGGTGTGGCCACAGCTGCATTAAGTATTCCAGTGCATCTCCTCTTCATGGACTGCACCAGATTTGCCAGTTCTTGCTGTGAGATGTTACCCCACTCTTCCACCAAGGCACCTGCAAGTTCCCGGACATTTCTGGAGGGAATGGCCCTAGCCCTCACCCTCCAATCCAACAGGTCCCAGATCCAACAGGTTCCAGACGTGCTCAATGGGATTGAGATCCGGGATCTTCGCTGGCCATGGCAGAACATTGACATTCCTGTCTTGCAGGAAATCACACACAGAACGAGCAGTATGGCTGGTGGCATTGTCATGCTGGAGAGTCATGTCAGGATGAGCCTGCAGGAAGGGTACCACATGAGGGAGGAGGATTTCTTCCCTGTAATGCACAGTGTTGCGATTGCCTGCAATGACAACAAGCTCAGTCCGATGATGCTGTGACACACCGCCCCAGACCATGATGGACCCTCCACCTCCAAATCAATCCCGCTCCAGAGTACAGGCCTCGGTGTAACGCTCATTCCTTCGACGATAAACGCGAATCCGACCATCGCCCCTGGTGAGACATAACCGTGACTCGTCAGTGAAGAGCACTTTTTGCCAGTTCTGTCTGGTCCAGCGATGGTGGGTTTGTGCCCATAGGCAACGTTGTTGCCGGTGATCTGTTGAGGACCTGCCTTACAGGCCTACAAGCCCTCAGTCCAGCCTCTCTCAGCCTATTGCGGACAGTCTGAGCACTGATGGAGGGAATGTGCATTTCTGGTGTAACTCGGGCAGTTGTTGTTGCTATCCTGTACCTGTCCCGCAGGTGTGATGTTTGGATGTACCGATCCTGTGCAGGTGCTGTTACACGTCGTCTGCCACTGCAAGGACGATCAGCTGTCCGTCCTGTCTCTCTGGCCACATCTGTAGTCCTCATGCCTAAGGCATGTTCACGCAGATGAGCAGGGACCCTGGGCATCTTTCTTTTGCTGTTTTTCAGAGTCAGTAGAAAGGCCTCTTTAGTGTCCTAAGTTTTGAGAACTGTGACCTTAATTGCCTACTGTCTGTAAGCTGTTCGTGTCTTAATGACCGTTCCACAGGTGCATGTTCATTAATTGTTTATGATGTAGATGAGCTACAGGTGATCATGTTTATTGCTAATAGCATACCTGATAATATGGACCATGCAATGGCTATGTGCAGCTAGGTTTCCATCAAATTTGCAACAGATTTTGATGCGAATATTCGATAATCTGCATGAAACAATATGTATATTTTCCCACCAGGGATGTGTTTCTATCAAACCTACTTTTGCGGATGAATGGCTGTGCCTGATAAGGTAGTGCACATAAAAATAACTTTTGCCATTAAATTCCCATAAAAATACAAGTTAAATCGCATTTTCAACTCTTCAGATGGTTTTGTCAGAAAAACGGTTGCTTTATATAACAAAGGTGCTACTCTGGTGCTGCTCTCTAGCCAACAGCTCACAGATGCTGTGTGGGTAGGCTACCTACATTATGAGATTATTGCTAACAGTGATATTATTTATTTGTCAAACGGTAGGCAAGCATCGATCATCATGTCACCAGAATAAGACCCTCGATATTTATTGGAGCATCAAGCTCATCACCTTATACATTCACTAACCCTGTGAAGATCATTATAACTTATTTCATATGTAGCCTAATAAACTGCATGCTTTCCCCAATCGTAGTGGGTGGACCACACAAACATCATCACATGACAAAAAGATCCCACCACGTCGAACAAACAAATTGTCTGTCGGCATGTATAACATTTTACCGGCATTTCATGTTTCCATCAGCCATGTCGTGACTATTTTCATGAATCAGGTAATTAATCCGCATGAAATGGTTGGATGAAAATGTGGTTTGTGTTATTGGGCTCATTTCGGGAAGTGGAAATTGTAATTTAAAGGGTGTCATCAGAATTTATTTTTCATTCATTTGGAGTAGAATATCCTTTTTTTAAAGTCACCAGAACTGAGCTTCTCAGTCCTACATAAAAATTATCCAGGGACCCCGTGGGTTTACCCCCCACTGCTACAAATTTTCCATTTGAATCATCATTTTACCCTAATTCAATGGCTCTTGTCAAAACCAACTCCCCTCATCCCTCCAATGGCCTGGAAGCAGTACTGTACAGCCACAAGGTTACCAGTTTAACCAAGGGGCCGATATGTGATATAACTGTTTTAATAGGCCTTTGTTAGAGAGAGACCCGTGTGTTACACAAACCTCTCTGTTTCCTGCATCTCCCCTGGTCTTTGGTTTGGTAAGAATTTATTTGGTGGAACACCTCTCAGCCTCCTTGGGAAGTGATGTGCATGATTAGCAGCTCACATAACGGCCTCCATTTTATGTGCACTGTTTTTTTTATTGCGTCTCATTGGTTGCATCGACGCCTGGGCCAGCCTCCCCCGGTGATGTGTTTAGAGTCTGGTCAGTCGGTGTGTAGTAAAGTTCAAAAGTGCTTGCCTGAGCTGGAACGGTAATTATGCTCTAATTCACTAATTTAAAAAAGTCGCTGGTAATTGATTGGCGCTGAGAAATTATCTGCGGGAAGGGCAGGCTAGCGAATGACTCTCAAGGCGCTGGTTGAAGATGCCAGGCCTTCTACTGCTGCTGTCTTACTGCAAAGATTACATTGATATATTTGCTACACCATGACACTGTAGCGTTACTTCTAACTAAACGATACAACCAGTACATCACACACTGTTTAGTACAGGGCTCGGTTTCCCAAAAGCATTGTAGCACTTAGTTTCAATGGCATTAAGATGATCTTAGTGCCACGATGTTTTTGGGAAACCCAACCCAGGTCAGTTTCATAGCGTAGCACAATGCGGAGAGTAGGATGGAACCTTGACATTTTTTCCTGACAACATGACCTGATCAGTTCCTCATGTTTAGTTAAACCTCCTTCCCCTTCATCACTGATCGTATGTCCACATAAACCATGGACTAATACAGAACAGTCACGATAGTTGTCCTTAGTCCCTTTGAGGCACCCAAGATTTACATGGTGTTCAGAGCAGCGGTGGCTGTGTTTTATGAAGGTGTGTTATTTATAGCCCTGAGAGAGTGGATGGATGGTACTAAGGTGAGATGCATGGGTGTCTTTGTGCTTTTGAATAGGACACAGTAGAGATCACTACCCCAAGATTAATCACTAGGAGCAGCTGCCAAAGATGCAGAAATGTCCTTGTGTCCCACTACCCCTCCCTTATTACACACACACACACACACACACACACACACACACACACACGGTGTCCCTCACTCTCAATCAATTTTATGGCCCACTGGAAATGCATATTGATCACACCATCCTCTGACTTGGTTGCTAAGAAGCTATCAATGTATAATACAGGGAATGCTTGCATTTGGTATGAATTCCAGAAAATATAAGAAAGAGCAATTTGTCTTAGTCGGATTGTCAGTCTCTCTGAAATAGAATCAGAATAGGATCATGGTTGACCTGGTTTTGTTTCACTCTGTTGACCTCCCCCTCTGTCTTTATCTGGTTGTGTTTGGGTCTCTTTGTTTCTGTGGTTGTGTTGTGGTATCCCTCTCTCTGACCTGGTCTTGTTGTGGTCTTTGTCTCCACAGTCCAACGTTTGAAGCCTCTGCTGACGGTCAGCTTCACCTCTGGAGACATCAGCCTGATGAACAACTATGATGACCTCTCTCCCACTCTTATCCACACTGGCCTAAAAGGTATGTGTGTTTGTATCAAGGTTATTATAGATTTCATTTTTTAATTTTTTCTATTGCTCTTTAGATTTTTCAGTTCGTTTTAGACCTGATTTGCTAGTTTGTATTTGGTTTCAGTTGTATAAAAGTATTTCTATTTAATTTTTTATATTATTAAGTTTCAGTTTTATTGTTCGGGTCAGAAAGCATGCGCGGGCCAGGCTAGGAGCCATTTGTGTTGTGTAGTTTATTTTTTTATTTTCAGGGGGGGTTGTTATCTGGGGGTGGGGGTTGTTATCTGGGGGGCAGCATAAGCTATGCTACACTATGAAACTGACCTGGGCTGGGTTTCCCATCATACATAAGGTGATGATGGGTCAGGTCATAGGTTAGGCTTAAAGGGGCAGTCAGCAGTTGCTACATCCATTGATTCTTGAAGACTATAACTAATGTCTCAAGAGTGTAGTTTCAGCTGTTGTTCCTCATCAGAACCCCAAATATAAGCTTGTTTTACTACAATGTTTGTAAACAAAGTAAATGGTTAAAACTATCATTTTGATATCATGGATGGTCAGTCCTTGCATCCATAGCTCTGTCTATGAATGTTAAGTGGTTACATTTCTCCAGCCCCATCCCTCAGCTTTTTACCGAAGCAGTGGCGAGGATGACACTTTGTTTCAACTGCTAATTGGCCCTTTAAATTATGAAGTCAATCTCAATGTGACTGTGCTGAGTCTGGTGCAAAAAATATGGTGGAAGGAAACTCGCCCATGTTTACACCAATCCAATGCTTTTTTTGGACATGTACAGTGCATTCGGAATGTGTTCAGGCCCCTTGACCTTTTCCACATTTTGTTACGTTAAATGTATTAACTTCTTATGGTATAGGGGACGTTTGCTTCCCACTTGGGAAAAAAACAGGGAAAATGCAGCGCGGCAAATTCAAAATATGATATAAAAATCAAACTTTCATTAAATCACACATGCAAGATACTCAATTAAAGCTATACTCGTTGTGAATCCAGCCAACATGTCAGATTTTAAAAAGGCTTTTCGGCGAAAGCATAAGAAGCTATAATCTGATGATAGCACAATGTCAACAAAGAGAGTAGAATATTTCAACCCTGCAGGCGCTACACAAAACGCTGAAATAAAATATAAAACATGCATTACCTTTGACGAGCTTCTTTTGTTGGCACTCCAATATGTCCCATAAACATCACAATTGGTCCTTTTGTTCGATTAATTCCTTCCATATATAGTGCATTGCGAAAGTATTCGGCCCCCTTGAACTTTGCGACCTTTTGCCACATTTCAGGCTTCAAACATAAAGATATAAAACTGTATTTTTTTTTGTGAAGAATCAACAACAAGTGGGACACAATCATGAAGTGGAACGACATTTATTGGATATTTCAAACTTTTTTAACAAATCAAAAACTGAAAAATTGGGCGTGCAAAATTATTCAGCCCCCTTAAGTTAATACTTTGTAGCGCCACCTTTTGCTGCGATTACAGCTGTAAGTCGCTTGGGGTATGTCTCTATTGGTTTTGCACATCGAGAGACTGAAATTTTTTCCCATTCCTCCTTGCAAAACAGCTCGAGCTCAGTGAGGTTGGATGGAGAGCATTTGTGAACAGCAGTTTTCAGTTCTTTCCACAGATTCTCGATTGGATTCAGGTCTGGACTTTGACTTGGCCATTCTAACACCTGGATATGTTTATTATTGAACCATTCCATTGTAGATTTTGCTTTATGTTTTGGATCATTGTCTTGTTGGAAGACAAATCTCCGTCCCAGTCTCAGGTCTTTTGCAGACTCCATCAGGTTTTCTTCCAGAATGGTCATGTATCTGGCTCCATCCATCTTCCCATCAATTTTAACCATGATGCTGCCACCACCATGTTTGACAGTGGGGATGGTGTGTTCAGGGTGATGAGCTGTGTTGCTTTTACGCCAAACATAACGTTTTGCATTGTTGCCAAAAAGTTCAATTTTGGTTTCATCTGACCAGAGCACCTTCTTCCACATGTTTGGTGTGTCTCCCAGGTGGCTTGTGGCAAACTTTAAACAACACTTTTTATGGATATCTTTAAGAAATGGCTTTCTTCTTGCCACTCTTCCATAAAGGCCAAATTTGTGCAATATACGACTGATTGTTGTCCTATGGACAGAGTCTCCCACCTCAGCTGTAGATCTCTGCAGTTCATCCAGAGTGATCATGTGCCTCTTGGCTGCATCTCTGATCAGTCTTCTCCTTGTATGAGCTGAAAGTTTAGAGGGACGGCCAGGTCTTGGTAGATTTGCAGTGGTCTGATACTCCTTCCATTTCATTATTATCGCTTGCACAGGGCTCCTTGGGATGTTTAAAGCTTGGGAAATCTTTTTGTATCCAAATCCGGCTTTAAACTTCTTCACAACAGTATCTCGGACCTGCCTGGTGTGTTCCTTGTTCTTCATGATGCTCTCTGCGCTTTTAACGGACCTCTGAGACTATCACAGTGCAGGTGCATTTATACGGAGACTTGATTACACACAGGTGGATTGTATTTATCATCATTAGTCATTTAGGTCAACATTGGATCATTCAGTGATCCTCACTGAACTTCTGGAGAGAGTTTGCTGCACTGAAAGTAAAGGGGCTGAATAATTTTGCACGCCCAATTTTTCAGTTTTTGATTTGTTAAAAAAGTTTGAAATATCCAATAAATGTCGTTCCACTTCATGATTGTGTCCCACTTGTTGTTGATTCTTCACAAAAAAATACAGTTTTATATCTTCATGTTTGAAGCCTGAAATGTGGCAAAAGGTCGCAAAGTTCAAGGGGGCCGAATACTTTCGCAATGCACTGTATATCCAAATGTCCATTTATTTGACGCGTTTGATCCAGAAAAAAAAACAGTTTCCAAAAAACGCAACGTCACTACAAAATATTTCAAGTGTCCTATAAACTTTGCCATAATATTTCAAACTACTTTTCTAATACAACTTTAGGTATTTTTAAATGTTAATAATCTATCAAATTGTAGACGAGGCAATCTGTTTTCAATACAGGAAGTAAACAAACCATGCTCCTTTTTTACGTCTTGCGCAACTCTCAATAGTGTAACGTTGTTCCTGGATGTGCTTCTTCTTCGTTGCACAAATGAATAACATCAACCAAATTCCAAAGACTGGTGACATCCAGTGGAAGCGGTAGGAACTGAAAACAGGTTCATAAGAAATATCCCTTGGCAATAACAAGTCAGGGAACAGAGAGAGGCCAAAAAAAAAAAAATCTGAACAGTTAGTCCTCAGGGTTTTGCCTGCTACATAAGTTATGTTATACTCACAGACATGAACCTTAAGAGGTTTCCCCCCCCCCTCATCAATCTACACACAATACCCCAAAATGACAAAGCAAAAACAGGTTATTAGACATTTTTGTAATAAATAAATAAAATATCAAATTTACAAAAGTATTCAGAACATTTACTCAGTACTTTTGTTGAAGCACCTTTGGCAGCGATTCCAGCCTTGAATCTTCTTGGGTATGATGCTACAAGCTTGGCACACCTGTATTTGGAGAGTTTCTCCATTCTTCTCTGCAGATCCGCTCAAGCTCTGTCAGATTGGATGGGGAGCGTCGCTGCACAGCTATTTTCAGGTCTCTCTAGAGATGTTCAATCAGATTCATGTCCGGGCTCTGGCGGGGCCACTCAATGACATTCAGAGACTTGTTCCGAAACCACTCCTGCGTTGTCTTAGCTATGTGCTTAGGGTCGTTGTCCTGTTGGAAGGTAAGCCTTTTCCCCAGTCTGAGGTCCTGAACGCTCTAGAGCAGGTTTTCATCAAGGATCTCTCTGTACTTTGCTCCGTTCATCTTTCCCTTGATCCTGACTTGTCTCCCAGTCCCTGCCGCTGAAAAACATCCCCACAATGTTGCCACCACCATGCTTCACCATAGGGATGGTGTCAGGATTCTTCCAGACGTGACTCTAGGCATTCAGGCCAAAGAGTTCAATCTTGGTTTCATCAGACCAGAGAATCTGTTTTCTCATGGTCTGAGAGTCCTTTAGGTGCCTTTTTTGCAAACACCAAGCTGGCTGTCATGGCTTTTACTGAGGAGTGGCTTCTGTCTAGCCACTCTACATTAAAGGCCTGATTGGTGGAGTGCTGCAGAGATGGTAGTCCTTCTGGAAGGTTCTCCCATCTCCACAGAGGAACTCTGGAGCTCTGTCAGAGTGACCATCGGGTTCTTGGTCACCTCCCTGACCAAGGCACTTCTCACCCGATTGCTCAGTTTGGCCAGGCGGCCAGTTCTAGGAAGAGTCTAATTTAAAAATAGTCTTTACTGGCCAGCAAAACAAAAACAACATCTGTGTCAACTGTATAAAACAAAGTGTGTAGTGATATCTGACAAGTTCAACAAGTAGGCAGCCTTCTTAAACGCTATAAACACCCATTGGTGGTTCCAAACTTCTTCCATTTTAAGAATGGAGGCCACTGTGTTCTTGGGGACCTTCAATGCTCCAGAAATGTGTTGGTACACTTCCCCAAATCTGTAACTCGACACAATCTCGGCGCTCTACTGACAATTCATGGCTTGGTTTTTGCTCTGACATGCACTGTCAACTGTGGGACCTTATATACAGTTGAATTCGGAAGCTTACATATACTTAGGTTGGAGTCATTAAAACGTGTTTTTCAACCACTCCACAAATGTTTTCTTAACAAACTATAGTTTTGGCAAGTCGGTTAGGACATCTACTTTGTGCATGACACAAGTAATTTTTCCAACAATTGTTTACAGACAGATTATTTCCCTTATAATTCACTGTATCACAATTCCAGTGGGTCATAAGTTTACATACACTAAGTTGACTGTGCCTTTGAACAGCTTGGAAAATTCCAGAAAATTATGTAATGGCTTTAGAAACTTCTGATAGGCTAATTGACATCATTTGAGTCAATTGGAGGTGTACCTGTGGATGTATTTCATGGCCTACCTTCAAACTCTTTGCTTGACATCATGGGAAAATCAAAAGAAATCAGCCAAGACCTCAGGGGAAAAAAATGTAGACCTCCACAAGTCTGGTTCATCCTTGGGAACAATTTCCAAATGCTTGAAAGTATTACGTTCATCTGTACAAACAATAGTACACAAGTATAAACACCATGGGACCACGCAGCCGTCATACCGCTCAGGAAGGAGACACGTTCTGTCTCCTAGAGATGAACGTACTTTGGTGCGAGAAGTGCAAATCAATCCCAGAACAACAGCAAAGGACTTTGTGAAGATGCTGGTGGAAACAGGTACAAAAGTATCTATATCCACAGTAAAAATGAGTCCTATATCGACATAACCTGAAAGGCCGCTCAGCAAGGAAGAAGCCACTGCTCCAAAACCTCCAGAAAAAAGCCAGACTACGGTTTGCAACTGCACATGGGGACAAAGATCGTACTTTTTGGAGAAATGTCCTCTGGTCTGATGATACAGAAATAGATTTGTTTGGCCATAATGACCTTCGTTATGTTTGGAGGAAAAAGGGGGAGGCTTGCAAGCCGAAGAACACCATCCCAACTGTGAAGCACGGGGATGGCAGCATCGTGTTGTGGGAGTGGTTTGCTGCAGGAGGGACTGTTGCACTTCACAAAATAGATGGCATCATGTGGAAGGACAATTATGTGGATGTCTTGATATGTTGCTTCAATATATCAGTTAAAACTTGGTTGCAAATGGGTCTTCCAAATGGACAATTACCCAAAGCATACTTCCAAAGTTGGCAAAATGGCTTAAGAACAACATAGTCAAGGTATTGGAATGGCCAGCACAAAGCCCTGACCTCAATCCTATAGAACATTTGTGGGCAGAACTGAAAAGGCATGTGTGAGCAAGGAGGCCTACAAACCTGACTTAGTTATAGCAGCTCTGTCAGGAGGAATGGGCCAAAATTCACCCAATTTAATGTGGGAAGCTTGTTGAGGCTACCCAAAATGTTTGACCCAAGTTAAGCAATTTAAAGGCAATGCTACCAAATATTAATTGAGTGTATGTAAACTTCTGACCCACTGGGAATGTGATGAAAGAAATAAAAGCTGAAAGAAATCATTCTCTCTACTATTATTCTGACATTTCACATTCTTAAAATAAGGTGGTGATCCTAACTGACCTAAGACAGGGAATTTTTACTTGGATTAAATGTCAGGAATTGTGAAAAACTGAGTTTAAATTTATTTGGCCAAGGTGTATGTAAACTTCCGACTTCAACTGTAGATAGGTGTGTGCCTTTCCAAATCATGTCCAATCAATTGAATTTACCACAGGTGGACTCCAATCAAGTTATAGAAACTTCTCAAGGACGATCAATGGAAGCGGGATGCACCTAAGCTCAATTTTGCTTGGATTTAGGCAACCTGGGGGAAAAAAACAGATTCTCACTATCTTCTGCTTTCTAGGCCTATATCACCCACATTGGTCAGTGGTGTTCTTAAGGGTAAGTGTTTTGTGTGTGTGAACTCTTCATGTATTCTCTTCTCTGTGTGTGGTAGATGTGGTAGTCCAGTGGTGTTCTCAGGGGGATCTCCTGGCCGTGGCTGGGATGGAGAGAGCTGTCTTGCCCCCCGACTCCTCCTGTCTACCTCCCACCAGAAACGCCGTCGTCAAGTTCTACAACGTCTGCGGAGAACACATCTACACACTGGACACGCCTGCACAAGTAATAACACACACACTTAGACCAGCTCCTGCGGCACAGATGACACACACACACACACTCCAGCATCCACAACACATCTTCAGTACCACACACACAACACCTTACATTGGTAAACATACTATTGAGAAGTCACATCATACAGTGCCTTGCGAAAGTATTCGGCCCCCTTGAACTTTGCGACCTTTTGCCACATTTCAGGCTTCAAACATAAAGATATAAAACTGTATTTTTTTGTGAAGAATCAACAACAAGTGGGACACAATCATGATGTGGAACGACATTTATTGGATATTTCAAACTTTTTTAACAAATCAAAAACTGAAAAATTGGGCGTGCAAAATTATTCAGCCCCTTTACTTTCAGTGCAGCAAACTCTCTCCAGAAGTTCAGTGAGGATCTCTGAATGATCCAATGCTGACCTAAATGACTAATGATGATAAATACAATCCACCTGTGTGTAATCAAGTCTCCGTATAAATGATCCTGCACTGTGATAGTCTCAGAGTTCCGTTAAAAGCGCAGAGAGCATCATGAAGAACAAGGAACACACCAGGCAGGTCCGAGATACTGTTGTGAAGAAGTTTAAAGCCGGATTTGGATACAAAAAGATTTCCCAAGCTTTAAACATCCCAAGGAGCACTGTGCAAGCGATAATATTGAAATGGAAGGAGTATCAGACCACTGCAAATCTACCAAGACCTGGCCGTCCCTCTAAACTTTCAGCCCATACAAGGAGAAGACTGATCAGAGATGCAGCCAAGAGGCCCATGATCACTCTGGATGAACTGCAGAGATCTACAGCTGAGGTGGGAGACTCTGTCCATAGGACAACAATCAGTCGTATATTGCACAAATCTGGCCTTTATGGATGAGTGGCAAGAAGAAAGCCATTTCTTAAAGATATCCATAAAAAGTGTTGTTTAAAGTTTGCCACAAGCCACCTGGGAGACACACCAAACATGTGGAAGAAGGTGCTCTGGTCAGATGAAACCAAAATTGAACTTTTTGGCAACAATGCAAAACGTTATGTTTGGCGTAAAAGCAACACAGCTCATCACCCTGAACACACCATCCCCACTGTCAAACATGGTGGTGGCAGCATCATGGTTTGGGCCTGCTTTTCTTCAGCAGGGACAGGGAAGATGGTTAAAATTGATGGGAAGATGGATGGAGCCAAATACAGGACCATTCTGGAAGAAAACCTGATGGAGTCTGCAAAAGACCTGAGACTGGGACGGAGATTTGTCTTCCAACAAGACAATGATCCAAAACATAAAGCAAAGTCTACAATGGAATGGTTCAAAGATAAACATATCCAGGTGTTAGAATGGCCAAGTCAAAGTCCAGACCTGAATCCAATCGAGAATCTGTGGAAAGAACTGAAAACTGCTGTTCACAAATGCTCTCCATCCAACCTCACTGAGCTCGAGCTGTTTTGCAAGGAGGAATGGGAAAAAATGTCAGTCTCTCGATGTGCAAAACTGATAGAGACATACCCCAAGCGACTTACAGCTGTTATCGCAGCAAAAGGTGGCGCTACAAAGTATTAACTTAAGGGGGCTGAATAATTTTGCACGCCCAATTTTTCAGTTTTTGATTTGTTAAAAAAGTTTGAAATATCCAATAAATGTCGTTCCACTTCATGATTGTGTCCCACTTGTTGTTGATTCTTCACAAAAAATACAGTTTTATATCTTTATGTTTGAAGCCTGAAATGTGGCAAAAGGTCGCAAAGTTCAAGGGGGCCGAATACTTTCGCAAGGCACTGTATGCTATGAGTTCCATAGAATAATCACCATCCCTGTTCTCCCCAGCGTCCCATCACCACGCTGTGCTGGGGTCACCGGGACTCTCGTCTGTTCTTGGCTTGTGGCCCGGTACTCTACGTGGTGCGGGTGGAGCACCGGGTGGCCAGCCTGCAGCTGCTGTGCCAGCAGGGCATTGCCGGGGCGCTCCGGGAGGAGAAGGACGTGGCAAAGCTCACCATGCCCTCTCGTCTCTGTTCTTACGTCACCACAGCCTTCACACCCACCATCAAGGTACAGGGTTTATGAGATGTCGCATACAGTATGGATATGTGTCTGGGAGGGTGAGGATATGCTACTCTATGAAATGGGGAGGTTGAGGGTTCTGGTTTACCCACCTGGCAGTTTATACAGACTGACATTCAATACAAACGGTCATTCAGGGTCATAATTCCAGGGTAAGATAGAGGGTTGAAAAAGTGTTTAGCAAGGGATAAAATTGCTACTTGACTTGAGTCAGCACCAGGAGTCGCCGCTTTGTGCCAGAATGCACCTCATCCATTCATCCTTTCTCTCTCTCTCTCTCTCTCCACCTCTAGCCCCCCATTCCAGACCCCAACAATATGCGTGACTTTGTGAGTTACCCGACGGCGGGGAACGAGCGGCTGCACTGCACCATGAAGCGGACGGAGGACAACCCTGAGGTGGGCGGGCCCTGCTACACCCTCTACCTGGAGTACCTGGGGGGCTTGGTGCCCATCCTCAAGGGCCGACGCATCAGCAAGCTCCGTCCCGAGTTCGTGATCATGGACCCCAAGACGGACGGCAAAGCAGGTGAGGTTTTCTGACGAAACTGTGTGAGGAAAGTGTTGGTGGTGTTTGTTTAGAAAATATCACATTGAAATCCTGCTCCATTATGGCTGTTCTAACGATGATTCTAGACGATTCTGTTGCTTTGGGAGCTGGTTCAGCTTCTCGTATGACTGCTTTTTACTTAAAAAGTGTGAAGTCAGTATCTTCTTGTTAATAACCGTTAGTTACTCAAATATAATTTGTCAGTCTGCTGCCTAGCCAGAGCCTCCTTCCCTGCTCCCCTGGTACTTTTCTGTTCATATAACATGCAGGACTAACTTGTGGTGAAGAAGTTTCAGACAGTGTTGGTTGAGTGTTCTCAGTGTTTAATAGTCCCCCAGCCAGCCAGCCACAGTACAGAGCAGACTGGGCCCCTGTTAACTACTTAATGGCCTCTGGTATCTACCATAAATCACCTCCCTCTCCACTGCCCTCTCCTGTGATAAATGAATCCAGCCATGAAATGTATGCAGCCCATTCACTCTTAAATGCTGATAAAATAAATGATCTTGACCTAAACTGGAGCAGTTGCGGTTCGGGGGCCCCATATGAATGAGAGAAGTTACTTGGAAACAATAGTTTGGGGGACTAAATAAGTTGAAAATGTTGTGTTAGTGAGTGTGCGTCTGAAATTGGATATGATTTGTCAGTTTGTTCTTGCATGTCTAAGAAGAGGTGAAGGAAGTGTGCCCCCTGCTGTTAACACTGGGGATATGTATTTGTTGTGATAAAGGAAATAAACGTTGGTAAAGTCACGGTGGTTCGGTTGGAAACCTATCAATGTCAGTTTGACTTATATCCCCATATGCAGAGATGTACTGTAGTGCCTCTTGAGTCAGTGACACTTAACGAATGATCACCCTGATGATATTATTCATAGAGCAGTAGACAGACACCCATCATTTCCCCATCACACCAACTTCATTGTATTACCCTCCACCCATCTTTCTTTCTCTCCATCCCCTGTTTTCCTCTCTCCTTCCAGATGAGGTGTATGGGAACAGTCTGATCTCGTCGATGATAGACAGCTGTAACTGTTCAGACTCCAGTGATATAGAGCTGAGTGACGACTGGGTCGGCAAGAAATCCCCAAAGATATCCAGAGGCAGCAAGTCTCCCAAACTTCCCAGGTAATAAACAGCCTTTATACTGCATTCATTAATGAATTACAAGCATGTGTTTGATTTAGATTCTTTGTTTTACTCACCATTTTGGGACAATTCTATTATTTGGAGTTCGAGGAAACCCACATGTTCTGTTTGGACCTATAAAGTACTGACTAAGCCACTGCATTTTTGTCTACTAATGCTGCTTGAATGTTATGCACTGTTTTTGTTTCATTTGTTTCACTGCATCCCTAAACCTTTCTCTTTCATGTGCTACCTTCTCTGTAGAGACTTAGTCTGTCCCTTTACCAACAGAATCAATATTGACCCCAGAAAGTCCCCCAAACTGTCCCGCGCTACCCAGGAGATCTCGCGGTCGCCACGGTTACCCATCCGGAAGCCGTCCATTGGGTCCCCAAGTCTCACCCGCAGAGAGTTCCCCTTAGATGACATCACACAGGTAATGGACCGCATTCTGATTTCCTTTGTGTCCTATCATCATACATTTGAGTTTTAGGGATTTGAAGAAGTACTGATTTGAATGTGGGTTTTGTCTTTTGCAGCATAACTACCTTGCTCAGGTCACATCCAACATTTGGGGAACAAAGTTTAAGATTGTGGGACTTGCCACCTTCTTGCCAACCAATCTTGGTGCAGGTAACTACCAATCAGTTACTTCTGAGGGAAATTTAAATGATTTAACTATGGTTCCAATGAATGTAACAACCTTCTCCCCTCTTTCTTTTGCCCCTCCCTTCTATTGCTTTCTCTCTATCCCTCCACTTATCTCTCTCTCTCTCAGTGATCTACAAGACAAGTCTGCTCCACCTGCAGCCCAGACAGATGACCATCTACCTGCCGGAGGTGCGTAAGATCTCTATGGACTACATCAACCTGCCTGTGTTCAGCCCCAACGTCTTCAGTGAGGATGAGGATGACCTGCCAGTCACCGGGGCCTCGGGCGTGGCCGACGACAACCCTCCCTGCACTGTCAACATCCCCATTGCCCCCATCCACAGTCCCGCCCAGGCCATGTCCCCCACCCAGAGCATCGGCCTGGTCCAGTCCCTCCTAGCCAATCAGAACGTCCAGCTGGACGTCCTATCCAATCCCACGGCCATCTCCTCCGTGGCTTCTGCAGGGGCAGGGGGGTCGTCTGACCAGGGCCAGGACACCATCCTGACCGCCCAGTACACGGTTCCCAGCAGGTACTCCAGTCCTGGACAGGTCATCTTTGGAGGGCTGGAGATGAGCCGGCTTCTGGTTGGGCCTCCTCCCTCTCATCACCACCAACAACAACAACAAAGCCATCCACAGAGCCATCAACAACCACTGCAGCAACATCATCAGCAACAACAAATTCAGCATCAACAACAACAGCAGCTTCAGCATCACCATCAACAGCTACAACAACAGCAACAACGACTAGCGCAGCAACATCACCAACAGCAACTGGCACAGCAACATCAACAGCAGATCCAGCAGCAGCAGATGCTGCAACACCAACAGATGCAGCAGCAGCAGATCCAGCAGCAGCAGCAACACATTCAACAGCAGATCCAGCACATGCAGCAACAGCAGCAGCACATCCAACAACAACACCAACAACAGCTCCAGCACCAACAACAGCTCCAGCAGCAGTTACAGCAGCAGCAACACACACAGCAGCTGCAGCAACAGCAGCAACAGATACAGCAGCATATGCAACAACAACAGCATCAGCAGCACCATCAGATGCAGCAACAGCAGCAGATACAACAGCACCATCAGATGCAGCAACAGCTCCAGATATCTGTCCCCTCTCAGGTGTCAGGTGCAGCAGTGCACCAGCTCCAACAGGGTGCGCTCCAGATCCCTGTCCCCCACCCTGCAGGGGGGCTGGTGGCTGAGAGAAGGGTCAGTGTGGAACATGAGCACCTGCTGAAGATTAAACCCACCCGCTCTGCCCCCCAGCTGGCTGAGGGGGACACGGTGGTGTTCAGCGCCCCTCTGGAGCTCAGCAAGATGAACCCCCCGCCCCCCTACCCTGGGACGGTGGCCGCAGCTGCAGCCTCTGCCTCTGCTGCAGCAGCCAACGCCGCCTCTGGACAGGCTGGGGGCAGTAACGGCACCCCGCCGCCAGTGGACCTGTGCCTGAAGAAGGGCGAGTTCTCCCTGTATCCTCCTGGCCAGCAGGCGGCACAGTACCCAACGCCGCTAGGCTACGAGCGGATAACTACGTTTGACAGCAGGGGTAACGTGGAAGAGGTGTGCCGGCCTCGAACGCGGCTTGTCTGCAACCAGAACATTTACACGCTCCAGGTCCCGGGAAGCTCAGCAACCCTCCGGGTTACCTCCTCTTCTTCCTCAACAGACGGGAAGAAGATTCAGCTGCCCTACGCCTCGGCAACCCTCAACAGGCTCACCGTTCCCCGCTATTCCATACCCAGTGGAGATCCGCCCCCCTACCCCGACACAGCCAATCAGAACACCTCAGGGGGGAGGAGCACCGGACAGAGGCTGGACAGCAGTCTGATCCATGCCACACTCAGGCGGAACAGCCGAGAGGCCGCTCTCAAAGTTTCCCAGATGCTGGACCCTCAGAGGACCCTGCCCACTAAAGCCAAATCCCAAAATGCTGCACTGGCGTCTTCCTACCAACAAAGGGTGCCCAAAGCCCTGTACACCTGCAGTCAGTGCAGTAGTAACAGCAGTGGGCTTAGTAGTGCAGCCAGCAGTGCTCCCAGTGGGACTGCGAATGGAATCGCAGGAGGTACAATCATTAGACAGGATTTTCCTCCAGGGAATGGAGCTCCTCACAGCACGGTGATCGTCCACTCCAACAGCGCTTCTCCCCTAGTCTCTCAATCCTCATACAACCTGGATGGCTCTGGGAATGGAGGAGGAGGTGGGAACAGAGACAGGGCTGATTATGTGAACTCAGCCTTCACAGAGGATGAAGCACTGAGTCAGTCATTGAGGCATCTGGCACTAGGGGGTGCAGATGTGTCTGGACTGACAGTCAAGAGGCCACCGCCATACCAGTGGGACCCAGCCACCACTGAGGAGGTGTGGGTGCCCCAGGAACGGACCGGTACTCTGAGCTCTGCTGGCCACACCGGACCCCACAAACCACCCCCGCTAATCCTCAGCCCAGCCCAGCACCTCGACATCTCCCGGCTGCCTTTCATCCTCTCCCCCAAGTCCCCCACCAGCCCCAGTGCTGCCTCTTTCCAGGCTGCCGCTGCAGCTGCAGGTTACCAGATCTCCCTTCAGTACGCTCCTGGCACAACCTATAGTGGGCCCCAGCAGCAGCCCATGCCAGGCTCTCCCCGTCTCTGCTCCCCTAAGGAGATGGTGGCCCCGGTCCCTTTCAACCAGCAGGATGCCACCCTGGTCCTCCCACCTGGCTATCCAGCCAACCTGTCTAACCTGGCCTGCTGCCCCCTCCCTCCAATGTACCCGGGGGGAAGCTCCTGTGCCGGGCTCCCCATCCCCCCCATTGCCCTACACACCCCCTGGGGCACCTACAACCCCTGCCCCCCCATGCCCAGCCCCTCGGGGACACTGCCCCCCATGCCCCCCAAGCACTCTCAGATGATGGTGGACAAGTCAGTCCTCTCTCCCCCTCCTCCCCCACCGCCTCCCCCTCCACCGCCCCCAGCAGAGCTGCAGCTGCAGGGTCATGGTGGCTCACCAGAGGCCATGGCAATGGAGGCCGGAGAGGGCTTCCAGGAGGTCCTCTCCCTCAACGAGAGCCCCGTGCCCAGCAGTGCTGAGAAGTTTGGCAAGAAGAACCGCAAGCGGGCAGATGGCAGGGCTGAGGAGGCCAATGCACCGGCCATCGCCGAGGGAGGCAAATCCAAGAAGGAGGGCCGGGCCCTGGGTGACTTCAACTCTCTGATCTCCAGCCCGCGGCTGGGCAGCAGGGAAAAGAAGAAGCCCAAAGGCCAGAAGGAGCAGCAGCTGAAGGCTAAGAAGCTGAACAAGGCTCCCACAAACAGCGAATTTCAGGACAGCTCAGAGAGTGAACCTGAGCTCTTCATCAGCGGGGATGAGCTGCTCAATCAGTGCCAGAGCGGCAAGAAGGGCTGGAAGAGCAAGAGGAGCCTACGGGCGGCCAGCGAGCTAGAGGAGATCAAGTGCCGCAAGGCCAATGAGAAGGAGGACCGCGGGTTGGGAAGCCAGGGCTTTGTTTATGTGATGGCCAACAAGCAGCCACTGTGGAATGAGGCCACTCAGGTCTACCAGCTGGACTTTGGGGGACGTGTCACACAGGAGTCGGCCAAGAACTTCCAGATCGAACTGGAGGGGAGACAGGTGAGTTGGCTAGAGATGTAGTTTTTACACATAGATGGGAAGTTGGGTATAGATAGTGTAGGAATGTAGAAGAGTGAATCCATTAGTTTCTAAGAATATGACATGGAATAAATATAATTCAGCATTCAGTAGGGAAATAGCTCAGACAATCTGAAATGTTGTTTGTTAGCTTCCTGTGTATGTTCTCTGACTGTGTTTGTTTGTGTTTGTGACCAGGTGATGCAGTTTGGCAGGATTGACGGCAACGCCTACATCCTGGACTTCCAGTACCCGTTCTCTGCTGTTCAAGCCTTCGCAGTGGCTCTTGCTAATGTTACTCAACGCCTCAAATGAGGTCCCACCCCCTCTTACACTGAATACTAGCGAGGATCGGAACACCTGCTGGAAGGACAAGATTATTTAATTTGAAGTTACTTTAATATTGGAGAAAAGACTGAAATGAACTCTGTTTGCATATCGCATCGCAAGCGAGAAAACGAGACACTGTGGTGCTGCACTGCCCAATGTGGCCACCAGAGGGTGCAATAAGCATGGGCTGCAGGCGTTGGAGCAGGGCCATAGTTTGCCTTGGCACAGTCAGCGGTCCCCTGTACTGCTTACAGGGCCCAAGAGCTCAGCTTTCTGTAGTCGTCATGCAAATAAATGCTGCTTTAGCTAATGAAAGCTAGCTAGTGGAAAGACTTAACTTACAACCTTCTAACGGTTTGGGTTTCCTGTCGGTATGGTCCCGAGAGATGAGTCGTTCTCTCTGTGCGGTTTTAAAAAGGAGCAGCAGTAATACTTGAAAAAACTATCTGGAAGATTGAAGATGTCGTTTTTTTTCTTTCCAGAGCGTACAGGTACTACTGGGCACTGAAATCCGTTGCTGTATGAAACCGTTATCATCACTTTATAACACTGCTTTGGCGTTTAGGTTTTTACACCTAAAGATCAAACTTTCTGGGGGGGAAATCTAGGCTTTTGAAATGTTATTTTTTAGTTATCTGCCATGTGTTTTGTTACAATCCAAATCTATCTTGGCTGGATTTGAGGTTTCAAAATATGCATTGTATTGTTGGAGCACTAGCACACGCAAATGCGCAAGTTGTCTGATTTCCCTGTTGTTAGAAACTCTGGAGAGGTAAAAGATGTAAGCTGAACGGCAGTCCTTGGAATTTGAAGGAAAAAAAAGATGATGTAGCTCATATGGTTTAATGTATCTCTGCATTTGTTTTTCCTCTTGTTACGAATAGGTCATACAGTATTCAGATATGAATTTTAACATTGTAATTGTTCTTCGTATTCATGTTGTTTATTATACAATCTTAGTACCTTGTTTACATGGATTTCAAGATGTCTGCTTTATTTGGGAGAGACAGACTTAATTGAAATGCTGTTCTGTACACTACAAAATCGGTGTGTTTTAAAATGGTTTTACAGAATAGTTGTGACCGTTATCCTGTATCTCCCATTTTTATCATGGTGACATATTGACGGGGACACAAACAAAGATCCTAGAGGTAAGAGTTCACCAATCCGACCTTTGTTTCCCTGACATGAAGTAATTTGTCACTTGCTGTCACTTCTGTGAAGTGAGCGTCATCGTGTAGGCGTGTCCTACTCTTAAGCCCACACTAAAGGAGTAAGCAAGGTACAGGAAATACTTTTGTATATTTCACCTATGCCATTTCATTATTATTATTATTATTATTATTATAATTTTTAAGTCATGTAAATAACTGCCACATATCATTCATAAATATTGTAAAATGATCTGGTGGAGTTGGACAGTTGTTTTCATCGTAGCCCACTGTGTATGTTCAATATTATGGAGGATAGCTGTAGTACAGTAGTATAAATATAGAAATACACTATAATCCCTGAGAAACCTGACATCTTTCTATTCTTTCAGTCTTTGAAGATAGCGTTCTCCTTAATTGAGGTTATCTTAACCTGTTAGAACTTGGCAAGCTGAAACTGCAATCTTTTAAGCTGACTAGTTTTTGTTAGACATCCTGGCTTGGGTCTCTATGCGTTGTGAACAGTCTGCAGGGCTGGGGATGGATGCTGGCGCAAAAGCAGATAGACACTTCAAATATTTGCAGACTTAAGTGTGGTAAGATACCTGTTAACATCATCCACACTACTAATTTTCAAACATATCATTGGATTTTTTTTAATTTTTTTTTTAAATCAAACTAAAATATCTATTTGATGGATGGTTAGGATCACTTCAAAACGTGTGTGCCAAAAAATGGAAATACTATAATTTGGAAGATTAATACAAAGGGGCCTAGATCACTTGTGTGACAGAGAGAGATCACTCCGGACCAGATCCACACATCATGGTCTTGACAGCAATGAGATTATTAGATTAGATTTTTCTTTCTTCCTCTGAGCTGCATGTGATAGTTGTTGGTTGGGGTGGGATTAAGATGGACCTGATTCAAAGAAAATAAAATTTCTTAAACATGTCTGTCAATGTTCATTTTTGTGTTAACAATTTTGTTGTGCAATATTTTCTAAAGAAAGGTCCTCCCCTCACCAACACTGTTTGACAACCCTTCACACTAGTAGTGTGGGGGAAACTATGATATTCAATTTCTTTTTGCTGGTCTGTACATTTATTTCTGAGATTTTTTTCTTAAGCTAAAGGCTGTACATAACTTGTTGACTTTGCTGAACATTTCTTTCTGTTGAAAGGGGTTTGTTACTGGTGTAGCCTATTTGTCAGATCATGGGAGGGGGTGGGCAAGTAGGGAAGAGACAACTTTTCAATATGTGTTCTGTGAAGTTTGCAGTGGATGGGAGAAGATCTGATGAAGTGCCCTGTCCTTGAGTGTAGTTGGTAGTAGTCATTTAAGGAAGTATGTGTCAAGTGTGTTCAATTGTGAGGTCAACCGATCCCATAAGTGTTATCTATGTTAACTTCTTCAGTGTGTGTATTTCCACCAATTCTCCCCCTCGAGAAAGCGAAACCTTTTTCACTCCGTTAAGAGTTTTATCTTTTTGTTTATTCTCACCATGCAATGGAAATCTACGCATTCATGGTGTTGACTGACTGGTCAATTTTGATTGTGCATTATTTCAATACAACTCACACATCAGTCCACATGACATGACCGTTTGGATAAGCCACTGAAAACATGTATAGATCTCCCTTGGACACTGGTTTAGGATTCTAAATGAATTCATTTGAGGTGGTAACCTGTAGTAGACATTGTAGGATTTGGCTTTTCGTTTGATCAGAAATGTGCTTTGTACATGTAGTTGTAGACATATATAGGAGAAAAAAAACTTGAAAAAATCTGAGTGATTTGGTGACTGAATGTTTATAGTGAACGGTAGTAAGGCATGCCATGTTAATTATTTTACAATTGTATATGTCACGCATCTTTTGAATAAAATGTCATTGTTTCAGATTTTGTTTTGTGTCTAGTCTGTTTGGGATGTGCTATTATCGTTCAAGCACTACAGAGTGCCTTGGAACCCTGTGGGAACCCTGTAGGTGTTTCATAATGAAACATTTATGATTTCTTTATCCTTGTACAGGTTTATTCTAATAGTTTACTAATTCCATTTAACAATGATCAACTTTACTATGTTGTGAAGCTACAATTGGAATTCCTAGTAGCAGTAGCCCTCTAAAACAAAGTGTGTTGGGCACATAAGTCCCATAGAAAATAGCTTTCTCTTAATGTAGTAAACCTTGTATCCGTGCAGAAATGCAGATGAAAAGCTGTAGGAGCATTGATCTTCAATCACAGTCGCTTCCCTCTCTCCGTGGTGCTGAATTGTCACGTGATTCTCACCGCTGTATTTGTATGTTCGCTTCCGCCCCCTCGTTTTTTGTGCTTTTTCTTTAGACCTGCACGAACAAAAAAGCTTTGCCTGCAGTTTCAATTAAACGAGAGAACACAAAAGAGAAACCGGCATTGTTTTGTAAAGGCTGCGGATTATTTCCCATCGCCATTTTCAGAGCTCAGACACCGGCACGATGGACACCGACTACTCCGCCTTCGAAAACCCTCTATACAGTGAATTTAAATATTTCTGTAAGAAGATACAAGAGGTCTATAACGAATTAAAGGAAGACCTGACACCTTACCGCGACGATCGTTTTTACAGGTAAATTATAGGGTCACTACACCAATATTAAATAATCCAATATATGTATTTGTGTTAATTCAATCATTACTCTACAATGAACAAGCATTTGTGAGCATACATAGGCCTATTAACTGCATTTGATTTTCATGTAGGTATTAACATAATGATACAATTAATAACATTTGTCAATGTGTATTTACAATATGGATATAGCCTTTACAGAATATCCAGCTGCAGCCATGCACCACCCTCAACATGGCGCATTGTGGTTCAGGTGCGCTATAAAGCATCACTGGTTTTCTTTGGATAGTTCCGTGTTTTGCAGGTTTAGATACGCGTTTCATTATTTATCTTTCGGTTTTATGGGATCTTACGTCAAATATGATGTGTCCCTATAGGCTACCTTCGTTTTAAAAATGCTGTTACTTCTGCTGTTAATACAAGAAAATTCTAAGGTCATTATGGCAGAAGCCTATATGATATAGGCACAGGCCAATGAGTGAAGGCAACAAGTGTTGGGGTGTATTCATTACTCCAAACAGTTGCAAAATGGAACGAAAACTTGTGTTTCTATTGGACAGATTCAGCAAACAGGGCGGGACCTACCTTCATCTTTCCAATAGAAACGCGAGTTTTCTTTGCAAAACAAAACGTTTTGCAACTGTTTTGAGTAACCACAACACAAATCAGAGGTTTTACAAAATAGCCTTACCATCAGAGATTTTAAAGAAAGGAGGAGATAGGAATCCTATTGGGTCTCCCACCAGCAGACTGTCAACCAATCGCGTTCACGATGTCACGCAGTTGCTAAAATCGTCACGCAATCCCTTCTCAAAGTAAAGGTATGAGTCGATAAACCTATTTTCCTCGAAAGTTCATAATGTCACGATTCCAAAGCTATTCGGTATTACAGAGAAAATGTTAGTTATCTTACATCTCGGAAAAGATTTGTAATGTTGTATTTCTTATTCACGAAATTCATGCTAATTTGGGGGTTTTGAGCTGGCGCCCAATTGACTCCCATTCACATCCTTGAAGGAGCGCTCTTCTTGTCCCAAAACAGCCCAGAATGCACCGCGCGGCCCATTGACGACGCAGGGGCAATGTACACATCGTTAATACGATTTCAATGGAGTTTCCCATCTTCTCAAAAGTATCTCTGCAACCATACAGTGTGCAATCATCGTATTTAGTCTAACAGCAGATTAAATAGTCAATTTAGATAAATTATTTATATATACACTAGATTACCTATAGGGTGCGCTGTGTTGAAACCACCGTGCCTACATCTTGGCACTCCCCGACCATTGTAAAACAAATTTAGGAAATTATAGAAATGTATTTATTCATGTCTACATTCGTTTTTGACATGTATTATATTACAGATACCTTAATGTATACTTTTAAATTATATTATGTGAGCTAAACATAAAAATGTCAAAAATATATTAAAACATTTTCCTTAAAGTATAATATTTTGATATTACTAATGCTACTGTCCCCACTACAATAAAATATACTTAAATACATGTCATTTTGTCCATTAATTCCTATGGACTGCTCCTCCTGGGAATGCTAATATGGCCGACAGGTGGCTTCAAAGCCTAACAATGGCCAATACACAGCATCAGAAATCCAGGGTTCATATACATTAATGGTTTGGATGCATGATGGGTCTTGATGTATACAGACAAAATTGAAATCACATGTTTTTCATTAGAGTTGAAATGAGGATGAAAATCTGATTTATGCGCTTGCAACGACCAAATCCACTCCCTCTAACTGAGCTACAATAAGAAGCTCCTCCTACTCTCTTGTCCCCACGTGACTTCAGTCCCGCGACATCCAGTGGTGACGTTTCATTTGGTTGTCGCATACAGACTGATGTATACGGATGTGGATTTTACCTAGACGTTTTGATTTGATCTTGATTCTAGAGTGAGAATCTACAGAAATGGATGTGTAAGTTCACATGTTTAAGACGATCTACAACTTAGTTGTATTGTTGCCACTTCATATCGTACATTTTAATCTCAAAACGTTAGTTTCTGCCAGTCGTCTGCTTTCAACGGGATCCTATGCAAAGTTGACAGACACACCTACGTTACTTTACACGTTAACTAACTAGTTTGCACGCCACCGTGTTTTTGGTGGCAGGTGTTTTTTCGTTTGTCTTATATTCTGGTACCGGTGTGTGTTACTAAGCAATATATTAACATTTCTAATGTGGCTAATTGCTTATCTAACGTTTCCAAAAGCTGATGGTGTGTAATTTATAGCTGGCCAGATAATAAGCCTCTCAGACTTCCTAAACTAGCCTAAATTACTGATTTGGCTTATGCTTCGATTTTATTATGACAACCTCTTAATGTCTTGAGCATAGGTGTTTAAATCAAGAAATGTTCATCACAGAGAGAGGACTCCGATTGTTTTCAGGAAACTGATTGTAGCATGATATCCTTTCTCAATTTCAGGCTAGCCCCCATGCGGCTCTACACACTCTCCAAAAGACACTTTGTTTTGGTCTTTGTGGTGTTCTTGATCTGTTTTGGCCTCACTGTCTTCATTGGTATAGCAGGTATGTAGTTTTTATATATTATATCAATGTGCACACTCTAAGTATACCAGCAGTGGGCCCAAGTCTATATTACTGTTGGGAAACAGTGAGCCAGAAAGGCTAGTTAGGGTGATGCAGCAGCCAGCCAACATAATCAGAGGGTGATGACTGGCGTCTACTGGCTGAAGTTTTATCTGCAAGGAAATCCTGATAAGTCCACTTTCTTCTCGCTCTCTTTCTCTTAATTAAAGCCTTACTAGAAAGATCCTTATTGGTAATATTACACAATTTTCCTAAAGTGAAAAGAATGTTGTAAATGCTATGTCTGCACAATGGTGGATTTGCTGTAGGAAAGGGATCTAGTCGAGGAGACTAAGGACTTAGTTTTGCCTATAAGCGTGACAAGCCTGTTTGTGCAGGAACTTTGTCTGGTCCTGACCTGGTCCTGAAGACCTGGAGAAATATTTTGCTTACTTTGTTCATTCTTCTGCAGGTCCTAAAATCCTTGCGGAGACTAAATACAGTGGAGATGAACTGCTGGACAAAAATCAATCCATAAAGGTAAGACAAGCAAACATATAAATACATGTCTTTCCAGGATTGCAGGGAATGTGCTTGAACTGTTTGCTTTATGTCAGAAATGGCTTTTATTAGTGCACAAACTCACACCACCCTGATGCTTACACATATTTGTGAGACTGGGAGGGTAAAAGGGAGGAAGAAGTGCACAGTCCAAAATGAACACTTAGATCCCACAAGTCCTGGACACAGCTTGATGTCCACTCTTTGACATTGTGATGTTCTGAGTATGGATCTAATATGGTTTCAGACTGGTCCCTTCATCCTGCAGTCCCCGCCCCTTTCCACCTATAACCAACAGCTATGGCTCACCTGTATAATGCAGGTGGAACACAGCACTGGTGAGATCTACTCCCTTATAAATGATGGTATTTTTCCTTCTAAGACATTCATGTCATATGGATATTTACTTGTTTTTGTTGCCTTTGTCTCTATTCAGTGGTGGACTTCCTGCAGCACTTTGAGATCAATGTGGAGCTGAAGGGAGTCATGCAGGATGCCAGCGTCATGCACATCCGCAGCAACGTGCACCAGAAATCCCGAATGCTGCACTGTGGCGCTGTGAGTGGCAATCAATATATCGGTCTATACATTCATTAATCAGTTAACCAGTTTGTCAGCCAATTGACTAGTCAGTCATCAATCAGTTATCAGCCAACCAATTGGTCAATGAACAAGACATCTATCCTGCTGTTTCCTCCTGCAGAAGTGTGATGAGATCATCGTGGTGCACCTGGGCTATCTGAATTACACACAGTACCAGATCAATGTCAGCTTCAAAGGCCTGGAGAACATCACCTACGAAGTCAAGGTCAACTTCATGGTGAGCTCACAACACACTGGCTGGAAAACCTGTTTAAACTGTCAGCTGGCTGTTTCTGAAGATGCGTCTCATCCTACTGACACAGTGGCTTTGAACTGCATTTCAATGACACATTTCTTTCTCCTCTCTCTCAGTGGAAGATGTATAATCCCTCGTTCTCTCAAGTGGAGATCTGGTTCCGGTTTGTCTTTGTGGTTTTGACCTTCATGGTGACGGTAAGAGATCTATGCAATTGAATCCATCTTTATTGTTTCTGCTGTCTATGTTTGTCTTTGTATGTTAGTCTTTGCTGTTGTGTATTGCAGTGCATGTTTGCTCACTCTCTGAGGAAGTTTTCCATGAGAGATTGGGGCATTGAGCAGAAGTGGATGTCCATCCTGCTGCCTCTACTACTGCTGTATAACGGTGAGTCATTGAGTTGTTTACCACTCTTTCCTTTGTGCCTTCCACTGCACACCAGGCCTTGATATTTAAACAGTGTAATATATTTGACCGTACCCTTCTGACGGCCTAACCTTGCTGTTAAAACCCATATATACTACAGTCTTTAGGTCTTTGAGGTTTTTACCTGTTTTGATGGCTGGGGTTCTTGTGTTTCAGATCCATTTTTCCCACTGTCGTTCCTGGTTAACAGCTGGTTTCCGAGGACTCTGGATGCATTCTTCCAGGCCCTCTTCCTGTGTTCCCTGCTGCTCTTCTGGCTCTGTGTCTACCACGGCATCCGGGTTCAGGTGGGTCTCACATTCATCTTTAACCAAACTCTATATTTTAGTATTGGAACCCAAAATCAAGTCTGGTGTCCTGTTTTTATTTTTTTTTTTTTTTTTTCTAATCCTGGATTATTCTGGTTCCTGTCTCAGGGAGAGAGGAAGTGTCTGACGTTCTATCTTCCTAAACTGGTCATTGTCGGCCTCCTGTGGCTCTCAGCAGTTACCTTGGGGATATGGCAAACGTAAGTCTGAAGGACTCTGTCAAACTAACACTGTATAACATACTCTGTTTAGAAAAGGATGTTATGAGCTCTAATTTCCTTTACATCCACAGGGTCAATGAGCTACAGGACCCCACCTACCAGTACAAAGTGGACATCGCTAACTTCCAGGTGAGTGGAACACATTTACCTTCTGTGAGATCATTTTTATGGAGAATTCAGAAGCACATGTCCAGTGTATAATTATATATATTGTTCAACCTGGTAGAAGTTTGGACATTGACGGTGGAGGTAGTAGTGCAACGCCCATCATGTTGATTAAAGGTTTTGTTGTACTTCCAGGGCATGAAGATTTTCTTCCTGGTGGTGGTGACCCTGTACGTCCTGTATCTCATCTTCCTCATCGTCAGAGCTTGTTCTGAGCTCAAGAACATGCCCTATACCGGTAACAATGATGCATTTGTCATATTCTAATCCCAATAGAGTTAGGGGTTGTATTTGATACATCCACTCTCATTTAGCCTTTCCTAATATTATTTTTATTGTACTGTGGTCTCATCTTGGTCATCAGATCTCCGGCTGAAGTTTCTGACTGCGCTGACGTTTGTGGTCCTGGTAATAAGGTACGGCCATTGTCACCTGTTGACTTCTATTGAGCCTGGTCATGGTATCTAAACTGGATGGATCAAACAATAATAATAATAATATTATCTCATTTGTTCCATTCCCTCTAGCATGGCGATACTCTATCTTAGGTTTGGTGCCAAGGCTTTGCAAGACAACTTTGTGGCTGAGTTGTCAACCCATTACCAGAACTATATCCTTTCTTGTCAATGTCTTTTTTTTTGTCATTTAGCAGACTCGCTTATCCAGAGGGACTTACAGGAGCAATCAGTGTTAAGTGCCTTGCTCGAGGGCATATGGACAGATTTTTAATATTGTCAGCTTTCGGGTTCGAACCAGCAGCCTTTCGGTTACTGGCCCATCAATCGTAACCGCTTCGCTACCTGCCACTGACGTCTTCTCTTCTATTGTGAATTCTGCAGTCAGTAGCATAGGTTTAAAAAAATGGTCATCTTGATGAGCTTTGCATGCATTAGATATGTTTACTTAGATCTGATCCTTAACTCGACATACCAGCTGAATTTTTATCTTTCTATGGATTACTCAACTTTTACTTGTACACATTAGCATTTGTGTATTCCCCCTCAAAAGACGCCATTTATGGTAAGTGATTCTTGAGGAGAAGAAAAATATGCAATGAGATTTGAAAGATGAGTCTGGTTACTTATTGCCTTGTCAATCTCATTATCTTGTGTATTAGACTCCCAGTTGAAGGATAATCCTGCATTCTCCATGCTCAATGACTCAGATGATGAAGTCATATACGGGTAAGTAGTCATGTTAATTCACTGTCTCTCATTGCCTTTGTTATACATCGTTCTACTTAAAGATGTAGGCGTCACTGTCTTGAGATCAATTCTAGATATCGGAGTCTGCATATGCCTGCTTTGAATGTCTAAATGTGTTTCTGCTCAGACTGGTATATATTTATTTTCTATGAAGGAGCGATTACGAGGAGATGCCTTTGCAAAATGGCCGTGCCATCAAAGCAACAGCCAAGTACCAGAATGAGAGCGACAGCGACTGATCCATTCCTGATTGGTGCGTCATTCACTCCCCTGTTGTCCTGATTGAATCCTTGAGGGGATTCTATTAAACTGGCCCGGTTTGCACCTGGCAGTGCCCATCACGTGACCGGGTGAAGACTGTGAGGGAGGTGAACCCTTCTCAAAATGAATAACTTATCAAAAAAATAACATTTTAAACTAGTTTTCATTGGGAAGGCAGATAGATTTTTAATCAGTCACTTTTGCTTGTGAACACAGAATCCTACTCATCACTCCACGTGCTTAACCTACGTCACTTTTTTTTGTTTTGAGCTGACTTTGCTGTCGGCCAGAACGGCGCACCCGGCTCATGCCCGGGAAGCACCCCGGTCACAAAACGATTGCAATCACTTTTCACCCGGTGCAAACTACGCCTGCCTGGGCTAGCCTAATCGAATCCCCTCATTGGACAGCATATTCAACGAATGAACCACCATTTGTAAATAAGGAACGTTTGCAGAAATAATGCAAATGGTAATATACTGTAACTGTTAGGGTTGTGAAGGTCATTGAATTTTGAATGATGGTAATTGGCCAGCCAAATGACCGCGGTCTCTGTAATAACTGTTTTTGTTTTTACACACATTTTTCTCCTCCTTCGCTCCTGACTGCATGTGCTGCCATAGAAATGTAATTACTTATTTTTCTGATGCATTGTGGGGGAGTTTGCTAGTTTCTTATTTCAGCAAGGAGCGAAAAGGTTTCATCACGTTAAGAGTACATGTTACCGCAGAAACGGACTCAAATGCACGAATGCCCGGCCGTCCCGTCTTGGCGGTCTTCATCCACAACCGTTGGTTACGCGGTTATACGGTAATTGTGCCAGCCCTAGTAACTGTACATAAATATATTTTTTAACTGAAAAATTGTGTATTCTGAATGTAAATTCAAAGAAAGGAAAGGTGTGCAGGTATGGTCAAATGTTTTATAGCATTTTAGTCATCAAGTAGCCACATAAACAAACGTTCTGTACACTATCTTTTGGTTATCATGAGCCGCATATCATAATTCTTGGATATATAAATTAACTTTGAAGGAAAGCGTGACAAATTTGATCATGGGATTTATTATTTATACAAAAATCACAATGTAACTAGTGTTAAACCACTACTGTCTCTTTTGTGCTTGAAATGTGTTGTTTTTAAGCCATTCCTACTAAGCTCTCTGGCATTCTGAGTTTGAGGGGGGGGGTGGTGTAATTCTGCAAAAAACATACCATGCTGCCACTGTTTTTATCCAAGACCTTTATCTCAAATGGTTGTAAAACCAGTTTAGAACAGCAATTCACTGTTTTATGCTTGTCATATACTCTGTTAATAGCCAGAGTATAAGCATGCATATCCATCAATCTAATACCCATAGAAGTGAAGTTTTCTGAATATTTACCGGACTACCACCATGCGTTACAATAACCAGCAGGAAGAACCTTAACTTGAGTAGGTGTAGCAGTTGACCCACTCTTTTGCCAATCCATTCCTAAGTGAAGCCACTGTATGATTGTACTCCTGGTGTCCAAATCGTATGTCATTTTTGCCCCCAAAAATTATGGCCCCATTTGTTTAATAGCTATGGAAAATGTTTTCAGTTCACATTCCCGAAGCAATAGTCTAGACTTAAGATATGGATGATTCCTGAAGTTCATTCAAACACTTCTAATGCTTAATCATTTGATTGTGATGTCTTGTGAAATGTGTATTGTGAAATATTAAAGCAGTGGTGTCAAACTCATTCCGTGGAGGGCCTAGTGTCTGCAGGTTTTTGGTTTTTCCTTGCAATTAAGACCTAGACAACCATGTGTGGGGAGTTCCTTACTAATTAGTGACCTTAATTCATCAATCAAGGGAGGAAAGAAAACCCACAGCCACTCGGCCCTCCCTGGAATGAGTTTGACATCTCTGTGTTAAAGGAATACTCAAGTAGCATATTTGTCATATGGCCCTTCCATCGTTCAATTTAGCTTGCCTTTCATAGCTTTTATTTTTTGTTTACTTCAAAGGTACTTGGGCTATATGTAAATTTCATTTGTACAAATTAACCAAATAATAACATTCTGGATTATTGTTTTGTACCTTTTTTTTTTTTTCTGTACTCAATAACCTGATGCAGGATTTTATGGATACAGGCTCCAGGAGGCAAGTTAGTTTTCATCACTAACCATTGGTAATTTTCTGTCTGAACCAAATGAATGAAATGTTTGTGTTGAAGGAAAGCGTTACCACTGATCCTCCAAACATGTATTCTAATAAAGATGGTGCCTTGTTTCCACTTTGTACCAGGGTCAGGAGTTTCCTCCAAACTTGGACTGCAGTCTGAAATCTTTTTGTTTGTGATGGAGCATCTACTTTATATATATATATACTTGTGGCTTATAGGGAGATGATTGTGGTGGTTATTTTGAGGTTTGAGTAAGAACCATGATTTTCTTTATGGTAGACTCTTTTGACTAAATTAGAACGGCACTCTGTAAATACTGTATCACATGTAAATAAAGCACTTGTGTATACAGCAAATGTTCATTAAAACTTGTAAATTATACAACATGCATGTCTCTGGGCATTGTCTTCTGACGGGGTGTCATTCCTACACGACAGTCCTCAACTGATCAGTGCAGATGAAGTCATCACGCTATCTGACGATAAGACAATGTGTCTCTGGGGTGACCTCTACTCAGCATTTCACTGGCCTATAGGTGTTGTGGTAGAATGAATTATAGTTGGGGGTTATATTGGAAGCTGGCAAACAAGCAATGACTGAAAACATTTATTGAAACGTCACTAACAAATCCTAACATGACAAATTGGTCCTCGTAAAATCTAAACAAACAAGATGCACAAAAGTCTTTTAGCAGTAGAAATACTTTGGTATGGTGGGCTTTATGAAAAAAAGAGCCGCACACTCTAGGAGCTTAGATGCAATAATTGAATAACCAACGTTTTGACAGATGAGCTGTCATCAGGGTATAATATTGGGCTTTATGCTAACAATCAGTTTGGACGGAATGGAAAAACCAACGTTCATTCATGTAGTGTAATTGAGTGCAGGCGGTAGATTCAGATGGCCAGGCCGAAGACACTGACGATGCAGTACATGGATTTATTCTCCCACCTCACTGTACAGCTTCCTGGAAGAGAAGGTTAGGTGGGATCAATGACAGACTCTCCATCTCTAGACGATCTCATATAATCTGGTTGTAGAGATTGTGAGAGAGATTCTCACCATCAGTGGTGTTATCCCAGAAGCATGAGCTGGCTGTCTGTAGACCTGCCCCGTTTTTCTGCATGATAACACAGGTCACTGTGGAGAAAGAGAAACAACAGTTAAATGACCCCTTTCAGCAATAACACACAAATCCATCTCAATGTGGAATGTAAGTATGATCATTGTATAGGATGATCCATCAACAAAAGTGGTGATGGTATATTTTAGTGCAGGAAATAAAGTAACTGATTTCAATTATATGTGCCCCCCCAACACTGATGCGGCTTTATTTTTTATTTATTTTTTATTGAACTTGAAGTCAGTTAAGAACAAAATCTTATTTACAATGACGGCCTGATATAGCCCAGCCAAACACTTTTCCTTTCCTTGCATTCAGGGCTACATACCAATGTACTTGAAAGGCTTGCCCAGTTTGCTAAGTTGACTCAGGGACTGCTCCACTACATTGGTGGTCCATTGGTTCACTCTGCTATGTTGATAGGCATTTCCTCCTATGGCTCCTTCTACTGACTGAAAATACATAAAAAAGAGGAACAGGCTTAGTTTCTGAAATTACTGACTATCCAGAGAAAATACAAATGAATACAGACGTGTCACAGCCCACATTAGTTGCATTACTCATATTGATGTGGCTAGCAACCAACGTAATCCCGACATGATGTCCTTAGCAACAGGCAGCGGGGTGATGAGTTGTTGCAATGTAGCAAATAGCTAGGCGACTTTGCTGAACATGAATGTCTCCTACCAATGCAACCATTAGCTAACTTCTCACTTGGCTAAAAGTACCTCTTTGATGATAGTGCTCACTTCGTCAACGACAAAGGCAGTCTGGCAGGATAAAAAGACAAAGGCGTGCAGAACAGTTATAGTAACTGGGGAACAACAGTAACGTTAGCTAGCTACCTAACATTGCTAACATGCGTCTTCAAATAGCCTTACATTTAAACGTTACATTAATTAGGTGGATATATTAATTAGCAATTTTGAACATCTAGCTAACCTCTTCTCCAGTCTGAAACTCATCCATGATGTTAGCAAACGACAGTTACCGCTAGCTAGCTCAGCTGTCGCCAAATTTGGGTGGGTGGGAGGCGCATGCGCAAGAGTGATTATGATGGTCGTTTCTGTACTGGTTGTTGCATGGACAAAATCATGTCTCTTTCTTCCCTGTTCACAATAAAAACAAAGAGACTGGGTATATTTCCATCCTCACTGATTACATCTTCAAAGCTTACTGTGCAATATAACAATTGGCTGGCTTTACCGTAAAAACCCAAGAAACCTAATCATAGACAAGAAAAGAGTGAAGGAAATGTATAATAAAACACATTTTAAAGCTAATTGAGACAGGTACAAAAGTTTATTACATCTAATTTAAGCCATCCAAAAGTTATGAATATACACCATAGAAACAGGTGAATTAAAGTGGGCTTAAACACTGGTCATTCGCAAGTTTGCAGTGTAGGCTAATCACCACCAGTCTCATTTTAAAGCATGATCAAGACAACACACTTAACTAAACTTATATTTGCACCAGTTTGGATGAAAAACAAATAAACGTTTCTTATTTAAAAATAAATTCCTTGAATTACTCCACATAACTGGGGGGAAATACATGGACAGCTGGCATGCAGAATAAAGGCTCATACCTATAAATACAAATATTTCACAGAACAAATATCCCCAAACAGACAGTTCAATGTTTGTGAAGAATATCATTTGTTATATTGCTGAAGCATCTACTTCCTTCTTTATTTCTGAGTGATGGGGAAGGAGTTCTGATCCATTAGCTCCCCAACTCTCTCCTGGAGTATGTGGACCACCTCAGCCAGAATGAAAACATGGGTGTCGTCAAGGTCCTGGATGATAAACTTCTTTCCCAGGGCAGATGTCTCATCTAGGTACAGTAGGAACTGCTTCATGGCAGGGTCACTGTTTCAAGTAGTGGGGAAAGAAGATATGAAACCTGTGATTTTCTCCTGAAACATCTGATTATCATAGCTGGTACAGTATAGCAGACAGGCTGGATTTTCTGCATGATTCATGTGATTAGCTTGATTGATTTCAGTTTGATAATCATAAAATATGATAGGCTTTGTGCATGCATACCACTCGACAAGAACACCCTTTAGTACGTTGACCATGATAATGTTAGATTCCAAACACCAGTCTCCAAAACCTGGAAAAAAGCAAACAAAATATAGGCGTGAACACCAACACAATGTGACATGCACCTTGACGTATGACACATTCTAAAAGTAATTAACTGAACTGTAGCTTCTCACTGCAGAGGTAATTTACTAATATTAAAGTGAGACAAAGAGGAGCAAAGTAAGGACTAGGTAACGTTAGCTGGCGTTATTAGCATCATTGCTGAATAGCTAGTTAGCCTAGTTTGCTACACTTCGAAATGCTCAGTCTGACATGTTTCCGTCACAATCTCAAAGCCTGCTCATTTGCGAAAATTCAGGCTAGAATAGATCAGCTCTTTGCTGATTGTCATTTTGTGGCGATAAATAGCTAATCGGTGTATTATTCTGTACTTACGGAGCTTGTTTGCTCAACAGTGTTGATGGCTGGCTGCGTTGTTAACAAGTATAAAATGCCTTAACGCGAAAGGCATTGTGGGATGTATGGTGTCTGATGAGGTATAAAGGTTAGGCCAGGTATTCCCAAACTGCGGTATGCAAAAATGAAAATGTGATTTACATTTTTTTTAATATATATATATATATATATATATATATATATATATATATATATATATTCACATTTTCAAACAGTTTTTCTCCCCTGAGCAACCTCGTTTCACTCGTTTCATTAAACCATCTGGTGTTCATCGAAATGACAACACAATGTCAAATACAGGTAGCCTAGTCAAATAATTAACATCCAATCACAGTAAACGTTTCTCTCTCAGGGGAATTCCACTAACGGTCCGGTATGTATCCAAGCGTAGCTGCTGCTCATTTAGTTTGCTCGAAAATTGATAAATTGTTTTAAAAAACTAATGCACGGGTCCATAGACACATACAGCTCTACTGATAACGTTAGTACTGCTACTACCAGCAGTACTACACCTGCACCTGTCGACGACAGGTAGTTCTGCTTCCACGAGCACATCCAATGCTTAGCATCAGTAATTCTACATTTGTTTTTAGCCCAGCTAGCATGGACACCTTCAAACATTCAACCTCCAGTTGTGAATGTGATGCAGCAGAAGAGCTACTGCCCCCCCTTGGACCATCGATGAGCAAATATGATGAGAACTACATTGATTTGGGGTTCACTTATATTGGAAGTAGTGCCTTTCCTCAGCCACAGTGTGTTATATGCGCAAAAGTACTATCTCACAACTTGATGAAACCTTCACTCTTGCGCAGACATTTGGAAACAAAACATGTCAATTTGAAAAATAAGCCACATTCGTTTTTTGAACGCGAATTAAGACGACTTTCGAGTAGTAAGACATGTATAAAAGCAACAGATACCATTAATAAGAAGGGCTATGGTTGGGACAATGCTAGGGGGAAAGGCACAAAAAAAACTATACAGACAGTCTCTTCATCAAACATCACTGTTTCACGACGCATCAGTGACATGCAGATGTTTTGAAACAATTACTGCTTCACCTACAAGCCAGTGAATTCTATTCGTTACAGCTGGATGAGTCAACATACATGTTGGGCCTGGCACAGCTCCTGGTATATGTCCGTTACGTTTATTGGAGGTCAATTAAGGAAGACATCCTCTTCTGAAAACCAGGACAACAGGAGATTATATTTTTAAAGTTCTGGACAGCTTTGTGACATCAAATGGACTTTGGTGGTTGATGTGTTGGTATCTGTACTGATGGTGCAAAAGCCATGACAAGGAGACATAGTGGAGTGATAACACGCGTGCAAGCAGTTGCTCCCGACGCCACTTGGGTACACTGCAGCATCCATCGAGAGGCTTTTTGCTGCCTGACAGCATGAAATACGTTTTGGACACTACTGTGAAAATTGTTAACTTTGTTAAAGCAAGGCCCCTTAACTCTCGTGTATTTTCTGCACTATGCAATGATATGGGCAGCGACCATGAACGCTTTCACAACATACAGCAAGAAGTGCGCTAGTTATCAAGGGGGAAAGTATTGACACGTTTTTTTTTTAAATTGAGAGACGAGCTTACCCAAGTTTTCTTTACTGACCTTCATTTTTACTTGTCTGACCACTTGCATGATGATTTCTCACACGACTGGCCTATCTGGGTGATGTTTTTTCTCGCCTGAATCATCTGAATCTAGGATTACAGGGACTGCCCAACTATGCACTGTGCGGGACAAAATTGAGGTAATGGTTAAGAAGTTGGAGCTCTTCTCTGTCTGCATTAACAAGGACAACACACAGGTCTTTCCATCATTGTATGTTTTTTGTGTGCAAATGAACTCAAGCTTACGGACAATGTCAAATGGGATATAGTGCGATAAGTACTTTCCCGAAACGGATGACACAAACAACTGGGTTCGTTATCCCTTTCATGCCCTGCCTCCAGTCCACTTATTGATATCTGAACAAGAGAGCCTCATCGAAATTGCAACAAGCGGTTCTGTGAAAAATGAATTTAATCAGAAGCCACTGCCAGATTTCTGGATTGGGCTGCGCTCAGAGTTTCCTTCTTGGCAAATCGCACTGTTTAGACACTGATGCCCTTTGCGACCACGTACCCGTGAGTGGATTCTCGGCCTTCACTAGCATGGAAACTAAATACAGGCACAGACTGTGTGTGGAAAATGATTTAAGACTGTGACTCTCTCCAATACAACCCAACATTGCAGAGTTATTAACTTGTGATGAGTTATTCATAATTTCCGATGAACAAATAACGTTATGTAAAATGGCTAATTAAAGAGCAAAATTATTGATTATTATTATATTATTATTTGTGACCTGGTCCTATAAGGGTTCTTTGTCGCTTCCCACGAGCCAGGTTGTGACGAAAACTCACACTCATTCTTATGTTTAATATAGGTAGTGTGTGTGGCAGGCTTACAATGATGGCAAAAAAACAACATTTGAGAGCGCGCTGACCCTGATGCTAGACTGGGTACGCAGCTGGAGGTTGAATGTTTGAAGGGGTACGGGGGACTATAAAAAGTTTGGGAACCACTGGGTTAGGTGGAGTGAAAGTTCAAAGCTTATGATTCAAATCAATTGTTCAAAACCTGCCATCAATGGCATAACATATATTTTCTTACCATTACTGCTTTTTATTTTGCACATTTAGTTGATTTGACATGGACATGTCTGTCAATGCTCAGGATTTGTTGACACTACATTTCAAGTAAAACAAAAGTTCAAATGTAAATGAGCCATATGCATGACTTCTTGTTACATTGATAAATACAAGTTAAGTCTTAATTAGCAATACAATGGAGTTAGTGAGCATCACGTGGCCAGGTTCCAGTTCAACAAAATACACATATCAACCAGTCTTAAAAATATTTCATGTGTATCTTGAGGTAAGGCTTGAGGAAATAATACAGTATGGTACATACAGTAACAAGGCAATGCTTTAAGTTTTAATATATATATATATACACTTACAGCTCTTAAGTTAACTAAAATGAAATAAAATAAGTCGACCTTAAGCACACCCACTCAAGCCCCGAATTCATACTGTGTAATAAATGAATGAGTTGCAGGGTAGTACAGTGTCTTTTGGTTAAAGTACAGTAAGTGCAGTACACATGAAATGTTAAAATGTCTACTTGACCAGGATCAAGGACAAAGGGGAAGAAGAACTAGAAAAGTCAATATACTGTCTTTTTTACAGCTTTAAACTACCTGTAAACATGGTCGAGATCATTTTTTAAATCCTTTAAATAAAACTCATCTGCTTCATAAGTGCTAGGTGATATCTAGCTGGAGAACAAGTGGAGCACCATTTTCTATTATAAACCCAATTAATATGTTTTCATAAATCCTTCATACATACATAAAATGTATATTTTTTTGTAAACACATTTCTTTAAATGTGCAACAAAGAGAGACAGTTCTGTGCGCCAGTACTCTTTAGTCTTCCAATTCAAGCATCAAAACGGCTGTTGACATGTCAGTGGCTGGTGTAGCCCTTCAGTGCATCCTGGATGAACTGTAGGCTGCGCTTGTAGAGGAACGAGTCTTTCTTCTCAGGCTTGCAGATATTGAGGTGATCCACATCCACCTGGACCAGGTCCCCAATGCCCAGATCTGAAACCAGAGTAGTCTCAGAGTTAAGAGATACACATGGAAGAAGTTCAAAAGTTCAAGAATTTGAATTGAAAGAAAAAACCTGAATTCATAGATACATTTTAGATATGGGTCTACGGTGGCTACGTTCTACAGAATGCATTAAATAACAGTGGCCTACCTGCTGACTGCGTTGGAACCACCAGTATCTTGATCATGGGGCCGATGGTGGTGGGCATCGTCTCTGCAAAGCTCAGCACATTGAACTCCCTGTCCTTGGCCATGTTCAGGAAGTTGACATTCAGGTCACGCAGCGCTGGAGAGTCTGGGAATACGTATGGACAATGATGCAATAACACCATAAACAGGAGTATGTTTGTTATCTGTAACACAGATGCAATGGGAGGTTATTACTATCTAAAACTGCTGTTAAGAATCGTTCTCTCTAACCTGACCTCCAGAATAATCCCAAATTACTTCTGTCCATACCTCTGCAGAGCTCCCGGACCTCTACGGAGGGGAAGAGGAGGTATCTGACGTTGACAGAGTACTCTGCCATGAAGGTGCCATGGTGGGGCACACTGTAGAACATGACACCCTTGGTGTTCTTCATCAGTTCTTTCATGTCTGGGTCCCTCGACGCATCCAGCAGCATCTTCTTCACCAGCAAACCTGTTAGTTTTGAATTCTCTATAATTTCCTAACAGGTTTTTGTCCATTGTCCATTTTTTGCTAAATAGTGAAAGATAGCTTACCTCCCATGCTATGTGAAACCCAGACCACAGGCCTGTCTCCTACTCCTGCAGACTTTAGCTTCTTCAGCAGCTCTCGACTCCTATAGGCCAGAGACATCCTAAGGGCACAGGCATACAACAGAATCAGTGGAGTTGTCACCAATAATGTCTGAATGATACAGTAATATGGTCACACTAAGGAAGTAGAGGAAAGAAGAGACACACACCTCTGGTTTTCAACAGGACACTTGGCTCTCCAGTCACTTAGGTGAGTGTCATACTCCACAGATAGAACCCTCAGGTTGGGGCAGTCTGCAGCCAACCACGACTGACCAATGGGGAGGGGAGAGAAAGAACCAGTCAAAAAGGGAGAGAGGACATTGGTGAGCAGATTTAGCATCATATGACTCAAACATACATTCTACATTGGCTACGGTGACTATATCAGCAAAGCCAACATATTCTCCCATCTGGTGGTAAAGTCACGAGTATTACAGTGACACGTAATAAACCACCCTCTACCAGGTTTACCTTGGGCCAGCACTCTGTGTAGTCCTCGCTGACACCCGCTGCCTTCTCCTCCTCTGTAGGGTCACAGTCCTTCTGTCGCCACGTCTTAAAGGCCGCCCCCAGGAGCCCGTGTACAAAGAGAACATCCGCTTTGATTGGCTGGCTGGAGACAGAATGCATAAAAAACAAATAGGGAGTGGTTGTGTGAATATGGTACCTTAAATTCTTTGACAGTAGCTAGATTTCCATCAAATTGGTGACAGTTTAATGTGAATAATCTAGAATCTGCATAAAGAAAATGTAAGTAAGAATTTCACTGTAAGGGCTACTACACCTGTTGAATTCGGTGCATGTGACAAATAAAATTTGATTTGCAAATTTTCCCACCAGTGGGGAGTCTCTTTTTGTAGATAAAAATCAGTGCGTGTGACCTCCCGACTAGCACAGCGGTCTAAGGCACAGCATCGCAGTGCTCGAGGCGTCACTACAGACCTGGGTTCGATCACAAGCTGTGTCACAGCCGGCCGCGACCAGGAGACCCATGGGGCGGTGCACAATTGGCCCAGCGTCGTCCAGGTTAGGAGAGGGTTTGGCCGGCTGGAATTTCCTTGTCTCATTGTGCTCTAGCGACTCCTTGTGGCAGGCCGGGCTGCGTTTCCTCCAACACATTGGTGCGGCTGGCTTCCAGGTTAAGTGGGCATTGTGTCAAGAAGCAGTGCGGCTTGGTTGGGTTGTGTTTCAGAGGACGCACGGCTCTCGACCTTTGCCTCTCCCGAGTCCATACAGGAGTTGCAGTGATAAGACAAGACTGTAACTACCAATTGGATACAACGAAATTGGGGAGAAAAAGGGGTTTTCATTTTTTTTATAATACAAAAAAAAAAGATCTTCCACATCCATCTCGACAAAACATTTGCCCCCTCACTTTGTGCACAGGGGCATTGTCATGCTGAAACAGGATAGGGCCTTCCCCAAACTGTTGGCACATTGTTGGAAGCACAGAATCGTCTAGAATGTTATTGTATGCTGTAGCATTAAGATTTCCCTTCACTGGAACTAAGGGGCCTAGCCTTAAACATGAAAAACAGCTCCAGACCATTATTCCTCCTCCACCAAACTGTACAGTTGGCACTATGCATTGGGGCAGGTAGCGTTCTCCTGGTATCCGCCAAATACAGATTTGTTCGTAAGACTGCCAGATGGTGAAACATGATTCATCGCTCCAGAAAACACATTTCCACTGCTCCAGAGTCCAATGGCAGCGAACATTACACCACTCCAGACTACGCTTGGAATTGAGCATGGTGATCTTAGTCTTGTGTGCGGATGCTTTGCTATGGAAATTAAGCTACAGACGAAAAGGTATTGTGCTGACGTTGCTTCCAGAAGCAGTTTGGAACACGGTAGTGAGTGTTGCAACCTGAGGACAGACGATTTTTTACGTGCAGTGTACTTCAGCACTCAACGGTCCCGCTCTGTGAACCTTGTGTGGCCTTTCCACTTCACAATAACAGCACTTACAGTTGACCGGGGCAGCTCTTGCAGGGCAGAAATGTGATGAACTGACCTGTTGGAAAGATGGCATCCTATGATGGTGCCACGTTGAAAGTCACTGAGCTCTTCAGTAAGGCATGGCTGCGTGCTTGATTTTATACACCTATCAGCAACGAGTGTGGCTGAAATAGCCGAATCCACACACATACTTTTGTATATATAGTGTATTATGCTTGATGCCAAGTTTACTTCGATATGATGGTTATTATATCAATATTTGAGCATAAAGGCGTTTTCACCTTCATTTCTTGCATAATACATTTTACAGACACAAAAAGATCCTACCATGTTGAACAAACAAATGATTTGTCTGCATTCATAAAATTGTACCAAAACTTCCTGTTTCCATCATAGCTGTCGTGTCTTTAATTTTTTTTAATGCGGTATGACTTTACTCACATAAACTGTGGATGGAAACATTCTTAGTCATGATGAATGATGTGTACCTGGTTCGGCACTGGGGATGTAACACGTAGACTCCATCCTGGTACTTCTCCTTGACCGTCTCCCTGTCCAGGTTGGCCAGAGCCCGAGCAGCATGGGACGCCTGTATGATGTGTGGAGACTGCATCATCTCTGCTAGCACTGGCACCCAACCTTCAAGGTAACAGAACATCACATATGATGGAACTAGTAACAGAACAAAATCCGATAGAACAAAATCCACCCGCCTGACACACTGAGCGGAGAGCTAGCACCCGCCTGACACACTGAGCGGAGAGCTAGCACCCGCCTGACACACTGAGCGGAGAGCTAGCACCCGCTTGACACACTGAGCGGAGAGCTAGCACCCGCCTGACACACTGAGCAGAAGGCTCGACCCACCTAACACTGAGCAGAGAGCTAGCACCTACCTGACACACAGAGGATAACTCGCACTCACCTGACACACTGAGGGGAGAGCTAGCACCCACCTGACTGTACTATGGCTTGGTGCACGCTGTCGTTGAGAGCCAGGTTGCCGATGATGCGTACAATGTTTCTCTGGATCTTCGGGGAGTCTCTGCGGAGCTGGTAGACCCTCTGAAGGAGCTGCAGGCCCCCGTTGGCCACGATGTGGTCGCAGTGACTCTGGACCTGGAGAACAGACATACAGGTGTTAGAATGCATTTATATGCTCTTAAAATCCCCTGATAGGATACAGTCGTTGACACTATGATATGAAAACCTTGAGGGTCTGTTATGGTGAGTTACAAGGTATGATGAAAAAGATGTTCATGCATCTAGACAATAAAGGCTAACAATGTTTTTCAAAAGTCCCTTGACAAAATGTATACTTGAGTTACAGGTGGTTAAAGCAAAATGTTACATAACCTTGGAGTGCTGCACTAGAGCCTGTAGACAGAAGGACTCAACCTTCTCAGAGGGGACAGAAGTGAGGCTTTGGGCATAGGGCAGTCCATTCCCACCAAAACACCACAGACCCCCCTAAAACAGAGAGATCCAGTTATCTACCTAACATTGTGTTTGAGTGAGTATATGTCTAAATATGTGTGTGAGCATCTCTTACCCTCTGTGCAGCCAGGGACTGGGTACTCTCCCTCAGGGCAAGTGAGGTGAAGTACTGGACACACTGGTCCACCTCAGACTGGGGGAGAGATGCCAGCAGCTGCCTCAGACCGTCTTCTACAGACAACCTCTAAGCAGAGGGCCAAACAAACACACTCACATTAAAACATACACAGAACATTCATAAAATTAGATTTGATACACAATCATTTTAATCCCCATCGGTGACAGATACCTACATCTTCCACCCAAGGCAGGACAGGCGGGGTCAGGAAGAAGCGTTGGTCCACTTGAGAGGTGCGGGCCAGACCCAATGCCGTCCTCTGGTCTATAGCCTGCGCAGCTGTCTGGTACTGGTAGTCTGTGATGGACAGGGGTAACGGACCAATCCCTATCAAACACTATCACTGTTCACTAGTACACATTTCACATTTACAGGTTGAAAGTGGTGATGTCTCACCATGCCAGTGGTGGTTCTGGGCCAGCTCCTGTACAGCTGAAAGTCTGCTGGTCCTATTGGCTGAACAAGCCCTCTTCAACAGGACCCACAGCGCCACCTCATGGGGGTCCGCATCCATATGACTCAGGTGCTCTGACACACAGTTACAATTTAGACTTTTATGATGAAAATATGGATATTTTTACAAGCATTTCTTACATAATATATTTAATTTGAAATACATTTAAGAACTACACCTAAACTACCAAGGGTCCAATATCATCTACAGTACAAACAAAGACAATCTACCACCTAATACCATCAATCATTATTCTACTACTGTACTACAGCAATGAGACTGCAGACCTGCTGTTATCATCGGCCGGGCAGCCGGGGCAGCTATCAAGTGTCAAACAGTAAGGTCAGAAAAGGTTAACGTTAGAACCGTTTTGAATGTACAATCTACGCAGAATCTGTAGTACAATCCCCATTGTACAATTGAATTACATAATGTCTGTCACATTATAAAGCATTAAGGAGGGGTGGGGGGGGGGGGTTCAGTCCACACCTGTGACTGATGATGACTCAAGCATAAGAATACACACAAAAGTACATGAATGAAGACACACACTAAAGCTTTCATTCAAACCCAGGAAGTGAAGGGCAGGTGTTTCCTGAAGTTAACACGTCTCAATAACAAACCTACTGACGTCCATCCGTGTGTGTCTGAAATACCCCAACTGAGCTTTACCCGAGGCTTGGAGGATGAACTCTAATGTTTCTATCACAACACTGACTTCTGCTTTCCAGTACTAGCAGAATAGGAAGTTGAAATTCATGTGATACAACAACTAAAGTATTGTGTGTAGGTTTCTAAATGCAGCTGTAGCTTTAGTAAAAATTAAAAAAATTACAAAAACAATACTGCAGTTGTGAATTTAGTGCTGTGTAGGAGGAAACTACTTTCAGTGGATCTTTCTCACCATCCAGAGGCCTCAGAAGAATCCTTGAGGAAACTTCCAGAAACCTCCTTGCTGCTTTATGAAGTTCTCTCCTGGCCTTATATGTGAGCCCTGAAACAGATACATGGGTTTGGTTACGATCAATAATTAACATGTTATAACACACTATTTTAACACCTCAAATTAACTATGTACCAAGCTGTAAATGTATGCTGCTCCAGGCTGGACCTCTGGTTGATCTACCAGCACATTTTCTAGTAAAATTGACCAAACAATAGGCTCTTAGTCTGTAAATCTGGTTATAAAATGACAGTCGTTGCTTGCTTCTGTTTACTGCTTCTCTAAACCGTTTCCTATCAGTCTTGGCTGGACGGTCTGTTTTCATTCACAGCAGCCTTGACCAGTGGAAGTGAGAGCAGGGACCAGACAGGCTGAGCTACAGTACCCAGGAGGGAGAGCAGAGGGAGGGAGGAAGGAAGACTGTCGTCGCTGGACACCTGGACCTGGCAGAAACCCCATCAACAACTCCTCATAAATGAAAACTCAGCCAAAATATTTTCTGTGACAACATGCACCACATGTGGGCCTTTTGTTGGGTAGACTATTGAGGAAGTCTTGGGAATTTCTGTACAGCACGTTGAGATATCAGCTGATGTAAGAAGGGCTATATAAATTAATTTGATTTGAATTCAAATGTGTTCCAAAAAACCCTCCATTTTGGGTTGTAAAACCAGATAGGGAATGCTGGGACTGCTTTTTCCTCTCTATGTGGAATATCATGTATGTACTGATAACTATTTTTATCAGAGAGCACATGACGATGCCTTGTCACAAAGCAAAGGTGAGGTAAATTACATACTGTACCTGTGCCAAGGTTCTCCTGCTCTTTAGAGGGCGTGGCTGACAGGTAGATGTAGGACTTGAGCTTTTCCTGCTGAATGGCCTGCGTGTCAATGCGTACCGCCTTGTTCAAGGAAACCACCTCGTATGTGATAAACATGCAACCCCTGAGAGACGAATGAAGCCATAGACAAGATATACAGTAGTTAGAGCAGATAGGTCTCCATACCCAATGAACCCAAACTAAAATAACTTAGTGTGGCTGAGTGTTTATATGTGAAGTGGTTATCTTCACCTACCCCAATATGACAGCTCCGGTCATCTTTGCAATTTTCCCTGAAATCAAAACATAAGACAAATATGTTATTTTTTTAATAACTAAGGATATTAAAGAATTCAAGATGATTACACATTATGTGGGTGTATCAGCTATTTGATAAGTGATCATATTTCCTTATTGAGTGTGGATTGTGAAGGGGGACAGCATAACAGTCCCATAACATACTGATGTCCCTCCACGGCAGCACCTTCTTCACACCAGGGCCAGAGGTGCTGCTCAGCCTCCTGCAGCGTATCAGACGGAGTGCAGCCACAGACATCCTCTATCTACACACATTCACCCAGAGACATCAAAAGAGCCAGTAAACATAGCTTCAGCACTATTACCGCAAATGGCTGAGAGAAACTAAACTACAGTACCCTGAATAGCCTTATCAATGTATGTGAAAGTTACATTGATGTATGTATTCATAGTTTCAGTTTAGATGTTGTGATAGCCTCGTGGCGCAAAGTACATGACAGGTTAGCCAGCAAGCTACCGTTGTCTAGTTAGCTAGCTAGCTATCATAGACAAGTCAAGGTGCCTGGCTCTGGTAGGCAACTTTAACATGAAACTAGCTAACGTTAGCTTGCTAGCCAGCCAATGCAATGTTCCCATTAGAAAGATCAACAATTTATTTTGCCGATGCGTAGTTCTTTGATTAGACAAACATCCAGTCTGTGATATGATTGAGCTATCGGATCAACTTGGGTCACGTGTACCTACAGTAACTAGCCAGCTAGCTAAAAAACTTGGGAAAATGTAACGTTAATTATACAGCTGAAGTTAGCTAACGTAGCGTAACAGACAAACATGAGATTGTAAGACTTGTAACCAGGCTTGAAGTGATGGGTGTAGTTTGCTAGACATTATACAAATTTACCTTATTTCGAAGATTTAATTTCTGTATTTTGAAGGGCTAATAGAGAGCTTCCTCTCCAACAACCCCAACCTGTCAGCTGTGTTGTGAAAAAATAAACAGCGCCAGTCTCATGTAACAAACGTCACTTACCGTAGTACCTCAAAGCATAAAACATTTCTTTCCAGATCTCCAACTACCGTAATGCTCATTAAACACGATTAAACAAAATAATGAAGAGAGTGCCTAATTATATGACACGTGCAAACTTGACGCATGTAAAATATTAAATACCTCCCAAATGCAGTGTTAAACTGTTTCTGAGGTTTATATTTAGTAAAATGACAGGGGGAATTTGTTCATTTTAATGTAATGCCAGTTTTGTTATTTAAAAGTGTAACATGAATTGCATCATTCAAGTCCCGTGTGTGTGTGTGTGTGTGTGTGTGTGTGTGTCCCGAAGTTGATGGGTTTATTGATCCCGTCGCCACTCTGGAAGTCACCCATTTATTTGGACCCCTATGCCTAAACTTAAATATTATTCTGCTGGTCTGTCACAGTGGAGGCTGCTGAGGGCAGGACGGCTCATAATAATAGTCGGAATGGAACAAATGGAATGGCATCAAACACCTGGAAACCATGATGTGTTTGATGTATTTGATACCATTCCACTGATTCTGCTCCAGTCATTACCACGAGCCAAGCCCGTTCTCAGCAATGAATGTGCCACCAACCTCCTGTGGCTGGTCAATATCCACTAATTTAAGTGTTTTTTCTTCTTTGAATTGAACCTTTACTTAACTAAGCAAGTCACTGAAGAACAAATTCTTATTTACAATGATGGCCTACACTTTAAATGGGCAATCTGGGATTCAAATATCAATAAAGCCACTACCCCACCATTTTTTTAGTAAATGAACGCGGGATGGGGCTGAAGAAATGTAATCATGCTTTTTCTGTGGTAGACTGTCTCTTTGGCGGTTGTATAACTGGGCACCTAAAGCCCTGACCTCTTACATTTCAGCCCAGTGAAATAATTCCTTCCTCAGGAAACAGTGAGAGGGAGTCAGTGAGAGATCTGTCATTTTGCCCACCAGAAAAGTGTAACCTATAGACTGGACACTGGATAGCAGTGGCACCAAATAAGGGCATAAATAACAAGTTTCTGGTACAGATGATATTACGTTTCATACTCAGAACACAGCCCGTTACCATTTCTTTCAGCATTTTATTGTGTTAAGTTGTGATCTGTGTCCAGTAAATTCCAACCAAAACAGTGACCATTTTATAAATCAGATCCATGACAATCATACACACATTTTGCAGATTACCTTGGAGAGGAACCCTCATTGGATCATGCAAACATTGTTTATCGATATAGTTTTGCATGTCCAAGCTCACAAATAGAAAGTAGTCCAGTTACATGGGTGGATTGGGTTGGTACATGATGGAAATCAACATGAGTTCTCAATCTTATAAATCTCATTAGACACACACACATTCACACACACATTCACACATGTACAACAAATACTCTGTCTCATCTGAAAATAAACATCTCTTTCTTGCTCACAAACACACAGTAATAAACAGCTGACACACACACACTCACACACACACACACACACACACACACACACATAGAAACATATATTAGCATTAGGGCTATTTATTTCCCCTCAAGTCAAACATATCCAGTTGTTGTGAAAACCCATTGACAACCCTGGGCTCAGTCAGTCCACTATCAGGCTGGACACATCCATCCCCTCCTCAGGTGCAGGTCTCCTGGTAGGCCCTTATAATGCTCTCATAAGCAGGAGGTGGGGTCTGTGTGGCATGGAACCCCCTCAGACTACTACTGCTCCAGAACAACTCGGGCCTGGGTGGGGTGGCAGCAGCCTGGGCTGCGGTTTGGTGGGCTGACCCAGCTGAAGTGGTCAGGGTTGGAGTGCGAGGCAACGTGGTCTGGCTCCCCTCCTCAGCTTCCCGGGCGATCTGGCTGCACTGGAGGAGAGGGTGAAAGGTGGACGCCCTGAAGCTGGGTTTGCGACCCAAAGGGTCAGCCTGGTCTGGGGAGGAGGCCTGGCGGTGGAAGCTGAAGGCAGCGCTAACCAGGCTGTTGTTGCTCCGCCGGTCGTAGCTGCTGTTGCGATTGAAGCCAGGCCGGGTGCGCGGGGAGGTGCGGGACGGGCGAGGTGGCCGGCGGGTGATACTGCCCGAGCCGGCCCTGCGACGGGACATCCAGGTCAGGACAACATAGACCAGCACCCCCAATAGGATTCCCACCGCAATGGACACACAGAAAGCTATGATCAGGGAGACTGGGAAGGAAAGAGAGGGAAGGGGCCATTCGTTATATCTTGGTTTGAGGGAGACATAGAGTAAGAGTTTTTGGACACCAAAGAGATGTATATGAAAAGGCCTGTTCAAAACTCATTATCATCTAGCATCATCATTGGACATTCAATAGATACCTTCATGCATGTAAAAAAACAAACATTTGCCACACTAAAAAACTAAAACTGTAAAGTAAAGTAATAGTAAAAGTTAAGTGGTTTATAGTCTGTGGAGGGAACGGTTTCAATCTGGAACCAGCCCAAATATGTACTGCCAAGCCCACAACAAGTCACTATCCTAAAATCAACAACGTTGTTATGATGATGAACTAATAGAACTCTGCTAAAATGGCACACCACAACCAAATAATCACAGTCCTTCCTCTATGGTGACTATGAGACCAAGTCCTCCTCAGACACAAAACTGATTACATCTCCTTCCCACAAAATAAAGATCAACATTTTGTTGTCTTTGACTTGCTCCCCGAGACACTATGGTCACCATATGTGTCTCTCTGAAAAGAGAGAAAGGAACAGAGGACAAATCCCAGTGGACCACTGCCAGCTAAAACAAATCCATTGCCTTTGGATACAGTTAGGTCTTATGAAGTGTAAAAGTACTCTGCTGCCTCTACATAGTTTTTCATTGTCTTCTGTTGGAAAAGGGAAAAGCAGACAAGAAGTCATATGGAAATGACATTTGGGAGGAAGGAGGAAAAAACACTAACCAAGAGGAAGCTTTGCAATATTGCTGATTTTATGGGTCTGTTCTTGCCTTGCGTCTAAATACTTGTCAGGTCTGATAAATGCCGTTTTGAATGCATGTTTTCTTTTCCTGACAAAATATTCAAGTACTCTCATCATCATTAAACCTATACATTCCAGTGAAAACAGAGAAGTGCCAACAGAGAAACCACAACAGAGGAGCAGAGTAGCAGCTGAGAGAGTGAGAGACATAATATGACATTTTGAAATGTTTTCTTTTGGAACTTTTGTGAGTGTAATGTTTACTGTTCATTTTTTATTGTTTATTTCACTTCTGTTTATTATCTATTTCACTTGCTTTTTGGCAAGGTAAACATACGTTTCCCATGCCAATACATCCCCTTAAATTGAAATTGAATTGAGAGAGAGAGTTGAAAAAACTCACCAACATCAAATGACTGAAGTATTTCCAGAAAGAGATTGGTGTTGTTTTCGGCCATAACTTTCTCTGCACTGTCAGAGAAGAAGATGAGGGAATGTTATGCATCCAGTAGCTCCCCTTGACTTCCTCACGTCTCTCTCTTTCTTCCTCCTGCCTATCCCTCCTTCACTCTTCCTCTTCTCTCACTCACTCTCTGTCTGTCCCTCTCTATCCCTTCCTTCTCTCTCCCTCCTTACCTTTCCCTGCTTCTTTTCTTTCTTCCCTCACTTTCTCACTTTGCGTCGCTTTCCCTCTCTCTCTCTCGCTCTCTCTCTCTCTCTCTCTCTCTCTCTCTCTCTCTCTCTCTCTCTCTCAGAGTGAGAGAGGTCAGCCCAGAGGAACTCAGCCACACAGGATTCCCTCCAAAACTGGGCTGGCTGCTCTCTTGTTTGTGGAAGCGGAAAACTTCACTGTCACATTTCCTGCTATTCTGCGTAAAATTAGGAATGGGGCTCTCTTATCTGTCCTGGACAGAGTTCCTCCTGGAGGGGCGGGAGCGGGGCTGCCGTAATCACTTCCTGTCCCATCATTTCCTTAAGTTTGATTAATGAGAAGAAACAAATTCACCCCTTCAAGTCCTAAACCAGCCCCCCCTCAATCTCCATGTCCCTGCTTTTGTAACGGAACAGTCAGCTACCATCTCGTATTACATTTTTTTCCAAAATTATAAACATTGCAGTTTTTCTCCTTTTCTCCAGTCCACCTCTGCAACCACAGGCGACAGTTTCTTCAAGCGCAACACAAACAATTACAACCTTGGGTCTGAATGTCGAAGCTGGAGCCGAAACCCCCGAATGGTGTTAATAAAACTGAATAGACAAAACGGTTATAACATAAATAGTGTTTCTATGTGCTGCAAAACAACTATTTTTATATCTGAGTGTACATGCTCTGGTTTTCCAGACCCTTTGTCAATACTGTAACCTCAGTGTTTCCACAGTGTCTGCCAGGTCAGTGGTGTCTGCATGGGCCGTCCAGGCCTGTGTCGGTTGTAGAGGTCCAGTGGAAACACTAGGCTCTGATAAGATAGAGAACCAGGGCCACTGCTCAACACAACACTCAGTCCCTCCCTTGTTCCTTTCACTCTGCCCTTTGTGATTTTCTCCCTCCAATCTAAGAGGACTGGATAGGTGAAATAAAACTATGACCCTGCCTATCCCTCCTAGAAGGCTAGGTGGGGGAGCTATCAGCATATTGCTTTGACTATCCAATCCATTCAGATCCGCTAAGGTGGTCAGAGGAAAGGAAGCACATTTTTTATTGGAATGCAGCCCTTAGTATAGCAGGGAACCTCCTGGTCCATCCTGGTCCTGTGGGTCCCCCCCCTTTCCCCTCCCTCTCCACTGGCAGGGGAGGGCTGGGTCTCGCAGGGACTTCCTCTCATTGTTGCCCTGCCTCAAACCCGTCCAAAGGAACCAGCAAACGCCTACTATACCCTGTCAGATGGTATTCAGAGGCATTGTGTTTTGTTCAATCACACAGGGGTTGCAAAACCACAGGGCTTGTCTGTCCACATACAGGTGTAGGAGGTATTCTTTAAAAGAATGTGTTTATTTATGTTCTACTAAAGTTTAGTACCAGTACTGATTAGCATTGTTTAACAGTGTTTGGACGTGTGATGGATAGTTGTAGGGTGTGGGCTTGATCAGGGATTTTATGAGGAAATTCTACACAGGAAAAATAGCAATGCAACCTCTCTTTAGAATCAAAGTAGTCTACTGTTCTGTACATACAATGACAGGTGTATAACCTTGGTCTGTGAAACCATCAGCCCTTGATGTCTAGAAGACAAAATAAATTCACAACCTCTCCAGAGGCCTGGGACACTGGGCATATTAATCTTAAATGTAAAGTCCCCAGTTTAGGTGATTTCGTGGGTTCTGGTACTGGTTTCGGTTGACATTTTTGCTTATACATGATCTGTGGACACCGTATATCGAAATGCTTGCGTTGAGTGATAGCCCTGATTCCTAGTACACAGTAGTATAATGTTTTGCGCCTGTGTGACATAGGATGTGAAATCTGAAACCACTTGAAGCTGAGATGTCCCTTCTACCATTTCATTAGCTCTTCCAACTGTCCATCAACTCCTGGCTGAACCCTATGTCACAGCATCTGACAAAGCACATGCCTACAATCTCTACATTGTAGCGCAGCAGAAGACAGCGGTTACGATTTATAGCCAATCTAAAATAATTCATAGGTTTTAAACAAAAACACTTTTTACTTGTCATAAATGGACAAGATGAGATATGAGATGAAAAACAAGTTCCTAACTAGTTCAAGAAGCCAAGCTAGAGCTCTGTGTGACCTTCACAGCGGTGGGGGCTGATGATTTGAAATGTCGATTGAGTGCACACGTACAAATAGTCTTCATGGGCTTAATAATGAAGGCGTCATTTAAACGGTAAAAATGAATTACTTTTTAATGTGGCATGAACACAACCAGTCATTTTTGTATTTGTTATTTTTTGCACTGCCAGCCACACCAATGTGTCCGAGGAAACACCTTCCAGCTGGCGACCAAGTCAGCCCGCCACCGGCCAAACCCTCCCTAACCCGGACGGTGCCTCATGGGTCTCCCGGTCACGGTTGGCTGTGACACAGCCTGGGTCTGTAGTGAGGCATGCAGTGCCGTATTCCTCTGATTTTCAAACAAATCACTTCAGAAAGTAGGCTACCTGTGCATGCTCATCCACTCCAAAATAATTCCAGCATCCCGAACTACATGTACACTGTGTCATTTAATGAATGGAAAGAGACATCTGTTACAAAACACCAAGAAGTGTGCCCAATGGCATACAGCGATTGCCATTAATTAGGCCTACATTAATTGATGCGTCTTGCTGACACATCCACCTTTTTTTGTAGCCTGAAAAGTCGGGACACCTGAAATGGGGCTGAAACTGTCCCAGGAAAAATGGAATGGTCACCCTAACACACACAGTCAACTTACTAGACTAGGCTACAATGTGTATTGCCATGAACTTAAAATAGAGTAACACAGTGTGAGTCATAATACTCGTAAAACCTAGCGGTTAAACAATGAAATGGTTCCAATCATTTTTCCACCATTCATTTCTCCCATAGGGGATTTTAGAAACACTTTAAAAAAAAAAGCTAATTAGCTGCTAATGTGGCTATCATAAATAACTTGTAATGTCATGTGTGTGTAGGTGGCAGGGAAGTCAGGAGCAGGAGAATCGAACTTGATATAAAGGGAGTCGTTTAATAGACTTGACAACTCCATAATCAAAAATACAAGATAAAATAAAAGTACAAGAACCCATCGCGCACCAATACATAATACACAAATATACAAACAAACAATCTCTGACAAGGACATGAGGGGTGTCACGCCCTGACCGTAGAGATCTTTTTATTCTCTATGTTTGGTTGGTCAGGGTGGGACTCAGGTGGGAAACTCTATGTTCTTTATTTCTATGTTTAGGCCGGTGTTAAGGGAATTTTTTATCAATAATGACTAATTATGTATGCATTTCAATCAGGACTGACTAATCAGAATACTATTATGTTACTGTATAGATGTATGAATTTTCTTTTAATCCTAGTACTGAATATAATGTGTGTAATTATAATCAAGAATTAGAACAATGATTGTCTGTTCCTTGGTAGAAACGAATGAACTTATCGCCAGACTGGCTAGAATGCTTATCTACACAGGAAGACCTTGGCTTGGTCCTAAATTATCTAAATTGGTGGGAGACGATGTAGGAAGGCTTGAGAACTATACTGCCATTGTACCGGAGTGGAGGAGAGACGGGACAGTTCGAAACCTAATGACGTCATTTTCAGTTTATAACCTGTTGTAAATTGTATCATGTTCAGTACTCACGAGAATAAACGCAGCTGGTTGATTTCAAAGGCTGGTCTCTGTCCATTTTATACAAATGAGGGTCTTACAAACTCTTATGAATTGACAGAGTGATTAATTTTAATTGGGTATTAAAACAGAGGAATTTAATTCCTGCAACAGCCGGGGATGGTTCTCAATCAGGGACCGCTGTCTATCGTTGTCTCTGATTGGGAATCATACTTAGGCAGCCTGTTTTGCCACACCTGTGGGATGTTGTTTTTGTACAGCTCTGTGTAGCCTACCGAATGTTACGTTCGTTTTCCTTTTGTTGTTGTTAGGTGTTCATTTTTAATAAAGATAAAATGTACGCCTACCACGCTGCACCTTGGTCCGATCATTTCGATGAGAGTAACAAGGGGAAACAGAGGGTTAAATACAAAGCCTGTAATGAATGAGATTGGAACCAGGTGTGTAGGAAGACAAGACAAAACCAATGGAAAATGAAAAATGGAGAGGCATCGACTTCGGCAGAAGTCGTAACAGTACCCCCCCCCCCCCCTCCCCCATCGAGGACGACCCGGAGGACGAGGAGCAAGGCGATCCGGATGGAGACGGTGGAACTCTCGCAGCATGGAAGGATCTAACACGTCCTCCACCAGAACCCAGCATCTCTCCTCCGGACCGTACCCCTCCCACTCCACGAGATACTGAAGGCCCCTCGCCCAACGTCTCGAATCCAGGATGTATCGAATGGAGTACGCCAAGGCCCCCTCGATGTTCAGAGGGGGAGGAGGAACCTCCCGCACCTCAGCTGCCTGGAGCGGGCCAACCACCACCGGCCTGAGGAGAGACACATGGAACGAGGGGTTAATGCGGTAATCGGGGGGAAGCTGTAACCTATAACATACCTCGTTCACTCTCCTCAGGACTTCCGGCGTAGCGGGGCAGGTTTCGGTTCGAGAGCCAGACCCTGTCCCCCGGTGTGAACACCGGGGCCTCACTGCGGGGACGGTGTGCGCCAACTTTCTGGCGCAGTACGGCGCGCTGAAGGTGTATGTGGGCGGCGTCCCATGTTTCCTCCGTGCGCCGGAAACAGTCGTCCACCGCAGGAGCCTCGGTCTGACTCTGATGCCAAGGAGCCAGAACCGGCTGATACCCCAATACACTCTGAAAGGGAGAAAGGTTAGTGGAGGAGTGGTGGAGCGAGTTCTGGGCCATCTCTGCCCAGGGCACGAACGTCGCCCACTCCCCCGGCCTGTCCTGGCAATAAGACCTCAGAAACCTACCCACATCCTGGTTAACTCTCTCCACCTGCCCGTTACTCTCGGGATGAAAACCTGAAATAAGGCTGACCGAGACCCCCAGACGTTCCATGAACGCCTTCCAGACCCTTGACGTGAACTGGGGACCCCGATCAGACACTATATCCTCAGGCACCCCGTAGCGCCGGAAAACGTGTGTAAACAGGGCCTCCGCAGTTTGTAGGGCCGTAGGGACACCGGGCAAAGGGAGGAGACGACAGGACTTAGAAAAACGATCCACAATGACCAGGATCGTGGTGTTTCCCTGTGAAGGTGGAAGATCGGTTAGGAAATCCACCGACAGGTGTGACCACGGCCGTTGTGGAACGGGTAAAGGTTGAAACTTACCCCTGGGAAGGTGTCTAGGAGCCTTGCACTGGGCACATACCGAGCAGGAGGAAACATAAACCCTCACGTCCTTACCTAAAGTGGGCCACCAGTACTTCCCACTAAGACAGCGCACCGTCCGACCGATCCCAGGATGACCAGAGGAGGGTGACGTGTGGGCCCAATAGATCAGCCGGTCGCGGACCGCAGACGGAACGTACAGACACCCAGCTGGATCCTGAGGGGGAGCGGGTTCTGCACGTGACGCCTGCTCTATGTCCGCGTCCAGCTCCCACATTACCGGCGCCATCAAACAAGAGGCGGAGAGTATGGGAGTGGGATCCATGGGCCGCTCCTCTGTCTCATACAGCCGGTACAGTGCGTCTGCCTTAACGTTCTGGGAGCCTGGTCTATAAGAGAGGGTAAACATGTCCCATCTTGCCTGGCAAGGATTCAGTCTCCTCACCGCCCAGATGTACTCCAGGTTGCGGTAGTCAGTCCAGATGAGAAAGGGGTGTTTAGCCCCCTCAAGCCAATGTCTCCACGTCTTCAAGGCTTTGACGACAGCCAACAGCTTCCGGTCCCCCACATCATAGTTTTGGCTGAGCGTCTTAGAGAAGAAGGCACAAGGGCGGAGCTTCGGTGGCATACCCGAGCGCTGAGAGATCACAGCTCCTATCCCAGCCTCAGACACGCCCACCTCCACTATGAGCACCAAAGAGGGATCCGGATGGGCCAACACAGGAGCCGAGGTAAACAGAGCCCTCAGGTGCCTAAAAGCCCTGTCCTCCACAGGTGACCACTGCAAGTGTACCAGGTCCCCCTTCAGCAGTGAGGTAATGGGAGCAGCTACCTGACCAAAACCCCGGATAAACCTCCGGTAGTAGTTGGCAAACCCTAAGAACCGCTGCACCTCCTTCACCATGGTGGGAGTCAGCCAATTAGACACGGCTGCAATGCGGTCACTCTCCATCTCCACCCCTGACGTGGAAATGCGATACCCTAGGAAGGAGACGGACTTTTGGAAAAACAGGCATTTCTCAGCCTTGAGTACAGGTCATGCTCCAACAGGTGACCAAGCACTCTGCGCACCAGGGACACATGCTCGGCGCGTGTAGCGGAGTATATCAGAATGTCATAGATGTACACCTCTGCAAGTCCCTGAAAATCTTGTGCAAGTCCCTGAAAATCTCGTTTACAAAGGATTGGAAGACTGATGGACTGACCGAATGTACCCCTGACGCAGGGATTCGGAGACATATGTCTCCATAGCCACCGTCTCCACTTGCGACAGGGGATACACTTGACTCCTGGGAAGTGCAGCGTCTACCAGGAGATTTATTGCTCAATCCCCCCGGTGATGGGGTGGTAATTGAGTCGCCTTCTTTTTACAGAAGGCAAGAGCCAAATTGGCATATTCTGGAGGAATGCGCAATGTGGAGACCTGGTCTGGACTCTCCACCATAGTTGCACCAACGGAAACCCCAAACACCTACCTGAGCACTCTCACGACCACCCGTGAGAGCCCTCTGTGGCCAAGCAACAGTGGGGTTATGACAAACTAACCATGGTAGGCCCAGCATCACGGGAAACGCAGGAGAGTCAATAAGGAAAAGACAGATTTTTGTCCATGTGTCCCCCCTGCGTTACCATACTCAAAGGAGCGGTGCCCTCCCTGATTAACCCTGACCCTAATGGTCGACTATCTAAGGCGTGAACGGGGAAGGGCACATCCACGGGAACAATGGGGATCCCTAAACTATGAGCTAATGCTCTATCAATAAAATTCCCAGCCGCGCCTGAATCTATGGGGAAAATTCAGGAAAAGTGACAGGCACAAACATATGGGCAACAGAGGGCTCTGGGTGAGAATGGGTGAGAATGGTGCCGGCTCACCGGGATGACGCCTGAGCGCCCTGCCTGCTGACTCGATTCCCAGAGGAACCAACCCGGCACCGACCAGCAGTGTGAACTCTGCGGCCACAGATGGTGCACGAGCGGGAACTGGTGCACCGACCCTCCCAGCTCCATATGTATCGGAGAGGGGGTGCGGGAGGATGGAACCACCAGACCCCAATCTGGACGACCACGAGTAGCCAGCCAGATGCACAGGTCCACCAGCTGGTCGAAAGTGAGGGTGGTGTCTCTGCAGGCCAGCTCCCGACGGACGTCCTCGCGCAGACTGCAGCGATAATGGTCGATCAGGGCCCTGTTGTTCCATCCCGCGCCGGCAGCCAGGGTCCTAAACTCCAGGGCAAACTCCTGGGCGCTCCGTGTCTCGTGCCTCAGATGGTAGAGGCGCTCACTCGCCGCTCTGCCCTCGGGTGGGTGGTCGAAGAGAACTCCTCAAAATGGTCCAACGCCGCATCTCCCTCTCTCTACACGGCGTTGGCCCACTCCAGTGCTTTCCTGGTGAGGCACGAGACAAGGAAGGACACCTTCTCACGGTCTGATGGAGCTGGGTGGACTGTGGCCAGATAGAGGTTTAGATGGAGGAGGAAACCCTGGCAGTTGGCAGCACCCAGGTTGTGCTGGTGGAGGCGCTAGAAGAACTCCCTGTCTCTCCCAGCGGTCCATTGTCTGGACAAGATGGTAAAGCATTTCTGCATGCCCCTGGACAAGCTCCTCCACCTCAATGGCCGGGTACCTTCTCCTGTTGACTCCATAATAGGGTCAGAGATTCTGTAATTTTGTGTGTGTAGGTTGCAGGGAAGTCAGGCGCATGAGATTCGAACTTGGTATAAATGGAGTCGTTTAATAGACTTGACAAAACTCCATAATCAAAAATACAAGATAAAATAAAAGTGGGTACAAGAACCCTTCGCCCACCAATACATAATACACAAATATACAAACAAACAATCTCTGACAAGGACATGAGGGGAAAAAGAGGGTTAAATACACAACATGTAATGAATGGGATTGGAACCAGGTGTGTAGGAAGACAAGACAACCCCAATGGAAAATGAAAAATGGATCAATGATGGCTAGAAGACCGGTGATGTCGACCGCTGAGAACCGCCAGAACAAGGAGAGGCATTGACTTCGGCAGAAGTCTTGACAGAACTACAAATGCCATGATGATCTGGACAAGACTGCCGAATAGAGGCAAAGGTAACTATCTAATGCCAGCTAAATGTAGTAATGAATAAATTGGCTACATTTCTTTAAATGGACAATTCTGTTAACTGTCTTGTGCAAGTTTTAAATTGACATAATACCTGTTAGCAAAGGAGTCATATAGGGATGAAGCTTGCATGATTTGTAGTCTTGCATAAAATAGAGTACCACAGTGTGAGTCATCATACCCATATAGGGATCCTAATAAACTAAACTAAACTTGCATTTACCCCCCATTAGGCCTACACTACTGCTGGTAGCCTATCCTTTCAGAAGAGGCTATTTTACACAGGAACACATGCAGAACAGGTAGCCTACGTTCAATATAATACATGAGTTGAATCAAAACATGTTTTACACCCTAGTTTAGTTGTCCATAATTCATGAGTTGATGCTTAGAGTCTTCACAGATCGTGTGACATAAAACACTACCTTTCTTTCCATACATGAATGACATTTATATGACAGTGTTATTTGTCATTATTAAGCATTTAACAATTGAATTGAACATTGAACTTATTAAACCGTGTACGAATCATGAACCTTGGAAATCTCGGATAATGCACTGCAAGTATAACTATGCCTATGCGACATTTAATTGTTTCGCTGTGAAAACAGTTCTCATAAGCACACAAATCCCAAATAATGTAGGGCTATGCCATTGCAAAACCGAATGCTTCTAATCGAAAGAGTCAACCAAAGGCCTACTGTCATTAATTTATGGGCTACTTGATGGATGGATTGGATGCGCATTGATGTCTAGCTCTAGACGATTTAGTGATATTGTCGACCATCATTAATTGATCCAGCAAATAATCAAGCTAAATAAATGGTTTGCTACTTCTGGTCACCGATGGTACAGAGAACACCAGTACCTGTGCACAACAGCAAAACAGCAATGAGCGCTCTAAACAGCTGACTGACAAAATCAAACAATAATAAATCAAGGGATACATCAGATGCATTGGAATAACGTTGTTTATTTATCAAGGATGTATGGCAAACTAACAAATTGCGAAAATTAGTAAGTACAAAGGAAAATCTATGCGTAAAGGAGCTCAGTTGAATCTTTTTAGTTATATGTGGACAGTGCCAGCACTTAAAATGAAATGGTTTAAACCACGACAGGGAGGTGGGGGTGTTCGTTTCATTAGAATTAAAAAATATAGATATTATAAGTTATATTTACCACTGAAAAACGTATGTTAAATGTATATTAAACAAATATGAGAATGATTCAATTAGCATTAATTAGAGACTGTCACGCCCTGACCTTAGTATTCTTAGTTTTCTTTATTATGTTGGTTAGGTCAGGGTGTGACATGGGTGATTTATGTGTTTTTGTTCCTGTCTAGGGGATTTGTATGTCTATGTGTTAGTTGCCTGTGTCTGCACTTATCATATATAGATTCACGTTCGTTTTGTTGTTTTGTAAGTTTGTTTAAGTGTTCTTAGTTTCATTAAATAAGAAGATGTATTCAAATTACGCTGCGCCTTGGTCTCCTCCATTCAACGAACTTGACAGAATAACCCACCAAACAAGGACCAAGCAGTGTGAATGGGAGGAACAGCGCTTGGTGGAAAAATGGACCCGGGAGAAGGATGAGTGGGTAACAACCTGGGAGGAGATAGAGAGGTGGTCGATCGATCCAGAGAGAGTGCCAGTGCCCGCCTGGGATTCTATGGAACATTCAGTGCGAGGAGGGATACAGGAGAATGGAGGAACGGCGACGATATAAGGGTACACGGCTAGCACGGAAGCCCGAGAGGCAGCCCAATAACTTTTTTGGGGAGTGGCACACAAGCAGATTGGCTAAGTCAGGTAGGAGACCTGAGCCAACTCCTCGTGCTTAGTGTTAATGGTGTCTCCAGTGCGCATTTCTAGCCCAGTTCGCTCTATTCCAGCTCCTCGCATTGCCCGGAATAGAATGGGCATTCAGCCAGGTAGGAGAGTGCCCGGATCAGTGCTCCTGGTCTCCAGTGTACCTCCTTGGACCAGGATATCCTGCCGGCTCTGCGTACTGTGAGTCTGCACAGCCCTGTGCGTCCTGTGCCAGCAACCTGCATTTGCAGGGCAAGTATAAACATCCGGCCAGCACGGGTTGTGTCAGCTCTACACTCCAGACCTCCAGTATGCCTCCACAGCCCAGTACGTCCTGTGCCTGCTCCCCGCACTCGCTCTGAGGTGCGTGTCCCCAGCCCAGTACCACCAGTGCCAACACCACGCACCAGGCTTCCTGTGCGTCTCCAGAGCCCTGTACGCCCTGTTCCTCCTCCCCACACTCGCCCTGAGGTGCGTGTCCTCAGCCCGGTACCACCAGTGCCGGTACCACGCACCAGGCCTCCAGTGCGTCTCCAGGGTCCAGTACTCCCTGTTCCTGCTCCTCGCACTCGCCCTGAGGTGCGTGTCCCCAGCCCGGTACCACCAGTGCCGGCACCACGCACCAGGCCTACAGTGCGCCTCGCCAGTCCAGAGCGTCCGGCAGCAGTACCCAGTCCAGAGTGTCCGGCAACAGTACCCAGTCCAGAGCGTCCGGCAACAGTACCCAGTCCAGAGCGTCCGGCAACAGTACCCAGTCCAGAGCGTCTGGCAACAGTACCCAGTCCAGAGCATCCGGCAACAGTACCCAGTCCAGAGTGTCCGGCTACAGTACCCAGTCCAGAGTGTCCGGCAACAGTACCCAGTCCAGAGCGTCCGACGACAGTACCCAGTCCAGAGCGTCAGGCGACAGTACCCAGTCCAGAGCGTCCGGCAACAGTACCCAGTCCAGAGCGTCCGACAGTACCCAGTCCAGAGCGTCCGGCAACAGTACCCAGTCCAGTGCGTCTGGCAACAGTACCCAGACCAGAGCGTCCGGCGACAGTATCCAGTCCAGAGTGTCCGACAGTACCCAGTCCAGAGCGTCCGGCAACAGTACCCAGTCCAGTGCGTCTGGCAACAGTACCCAGACCAGAGCGTCCGGCGACAGTACCCAGTCCAGAGCGTCCGACAGTACCCAGTCCAGAGCGTCCGACAATACCCAGTCCAGAGCGTCCAGCAACAGTACCCAGTCCAGAGCGTCCGGCGACAGTACCCAGTCCAGAGCGTCCGGCAACAGTACCCAGTCCAGAGTGTCCGGCAACAGTACCCAGTCCAGAGCGTCCAACAGTACCCAGTCCAGAGCGTCCGACAGTACCCAGTCCAGAGCGTCCGGCGACAGTACCCAGTCCAGAGCGTCCAACAGTACCCAGTCCAGAGCGTCCAACAGTACCCAGTCCAGAGCGTCCGACAGTACCCAGTCCAGACCGTCTGGCTACAGTACCCAGTCCAGAGCGTCCGGCAACAGTACCCAGTCCAGAGCGTCCGGCAACAGTACCCAGTCCAGAGCGTCCAGCGACAGTACCCAGTCCAGAGCGTCCGGCAACAGTACCCAGTCCAGAGCGTCCAGCGACAGTACCCAGTCCAGAGCGTCCGGCAACAGTACCCAGTCCAGAGCGTCCGGCGACAGTACCCAGTCCAGAGTGTCCGGCGACAGTACCCAGTCCAGAGCGTCTGGCAACAGTACCCAGTCTTTAGCGTCCGGCGACAGTACCCAGTCCAGAGCGTCCAACAGTACCCAGTCCAGAGCGTCCGACAGTATCCAGTCCAGAGCGTCCGGCAACAGTATCCAGTCCAGAGTGTCCGGCAACAGTACCCAGTCCAGAGCGTCCGGCAACAGTATCCAGTCCAGAGTGTCCGGCAACAGAATCCAGTCTAGAGCGTCCGGCGACAGTACCCAGTCCAGAGCGTCCGACAGTACCCAGTCCAGAGCGTCCGGCAACAGTATCCAGTCCAGAGTGTCCGGCAACAGTACCCAGTCCAGAGCGTCCAACAGTACCCAGTCCAGAGCGTCCGACAGTATCCAGTCCAGAGCGTCCGGCAACAGTATCCAGTCCAGAGTGTCCGGCAACAGTACCCAGTCCAGAGCGTCCGGCAACAGTATCCAGTCCAGAGTGTCCGGCAACAGTATCCAGTCCAGAGCGTCCGGCGACAGTACCCAGTCCAGAGCGTCCGACAGTACCCAGTCCAGAGCGTCCGGCAACAGTATCCAGTCCAGAGTGTCCGGCAACAGTACCCAGTCCAGAGCGTCCGGCAACAGTACCCAGTCCAGAGCGTCCGACAGTATCCAGTCCAGAGCGTCCGACAGTATCCAGTCCAGAGCGTCCGACAGTATCCAGTCCAGAGCGTCCGGCAACAGTACCCAGTCCAGAGTGTCCGGCAACAGTACCCAGTCCAGAGCGTCCGGCAACAGTACCCAGTCCAGAGCGTCCGACAGTACCCAGTCCAGAGCGTCCGACAGTATCCAGTCCAGAGCATCCGGCGACAGTACCCAGTCCAGAGCGTCCGGCGACAGTCTACAGACCGGAACCTCCTACGACGGGCAGCAGACCGGAACCTCCTACGATGGGCCGCAGACCAGAACCTCCTACGACGGGCCACAGACCAGAACCTCCTACGACGGGCCGCAGACCGGAACCTCCTACGACGGGCCGCAGACCGGAACCTCCTACGACAGGTCACAGTCCGGAACCTACCACGACGGGCCGCAGACCGGAACCTCCTACGACGGGTCACAGTCATGAACCTACCACGACGGGTCACAGTCCGGGACCTACCACGACGGGTCACAGTCCGGAACCTACCACGACGGGTCACAGTCCGGATCCGCCAGAGTCTCCCTCCAGTCCGGATCCGCCAGTGTCTCCCTCCAGTCCGGATCCGCCAGAGTCTCCCTCCAGTCCGGATCCGCCAGAGTCTCCCTCCAGTCCGGATCCGCCAGAGTGAGTGTGACAAGTCAGAAGTGGAGCGGGGTCCACGTCCCGAGCCAGAACCGCCACCTCGGAGTTATGCCCACCCAGACCCTCCCATATGGGCTTAGGTGTGCGGCCGGGAGTCACCGCACACCTAAATGTCACTTCCGGTCGTAGGTGTATTAAAGTGGCGTGTTTTTAGCATAGAAATAGATAGAGACTCAGTTACAACCCTGTATATATACATAATATGACATTTGTAACGTCTTATTCTTTTGGAACTTCTGTGAATGTAATGTTTGCTGTTAATTTTTATTGTTTATTTCACTTTTGTATATTATCTACTTCACTTGCTTTGGCAATGTTAACATATGTTTCCCATGCCAATAAAGCCCCTTGAATTGAATTCCATTGAATAGAGGACTCATCTTTATATCTGTGGCATTATAGCATCTGTGACAGCATGGGCAGCGTCTGAGGCTACAACCCAAAAGGAATCCCCACCCGGTTGACTACTTGACTACTTTAAAACAGAGGATGATGGCACAATAACAATGGCAATGCCCATGCTAAAATGGGTTATATCCATGATAAGTCCTCTATCTATCTCTATGGTTTTTAGGGGCTCTGTAAAGGTCCTACACTCAAAGTCATAGGCCTACAGTAGGGCCTAAATCACTTGAGTTTATTCTCCTTATTTAACAGTAGGTGGTGTTATTATCCATGGCAATTTTTCCCCATGGCTTCAGATTCCATGTTAAATAGTCACATGTACAGGGTGGCAGGTGTGATTGGAGGGTAGAGTGAAAATCTTAAGCTCCAAGCTCCAACATGCAGGACTAAGTGAAATAAAATAATGAAAATGGTCATAAAAAAACAACAACGATATAGAAATAGTACTATATACATCATAACTGTATCAGTGAGGAATAAATACATGTACACTTGGGTGGAGGCAGAGGAAAGACTGTTGAGGGGGTGGTGTCCATAGGGGGAGTAGCAGGTGGGAGGGGGGAGCAGGTAGCTGACTAGTGGAGTCTATTCCGCAGTCTGATGGTCTGGGGGTAGAAAATATTGGCCAGTCTTCCAGTTGTTGCCATGATGCTCCTGTACTGCCCGCGTCTGAGTGATGGAAGCAGGGAGAACAGGACATGGCGCAGGTGGCTGGGGTCCCTGATTATCTTCTTGGCCTTCCTGCGACACCTGGTGTTGTAGATGTCCTGGAGGGCAGGCAGTGTCCACCCAATGGTGCGCCTTGCAGTCCGCGGCAAGGGAGTTGCTGTACCAGGATGTGAAACACTGTGAGGGCCCTCAGGAAAATGCCAAATTTCTTCAGCATCCTGAGGTTGTGCCTTCTTCACCACGGTGTGTTTTGACCATTTCAGCTTTTCTGAGATCTGTACACCAAGGAATTTGAAGTTTGTACCGTCTTCATGGCGGCCTTGTTGATGAGGATGGGGGCATGAACAGCCCTGTCACTCCTGAAGTCCACAATCAGCTCCTTTGTTTTTCTGACAAAGAGGGAGAAGTTGTTTACCTTGCACCATGCCGTCAGAGTGCCTACCTCCTCCCTGTAGGCCGTCTCGTCGTTTTTGGTAATCCGGCCTACTACTGTTGTGTCATCAGCGAACTTAATGGAGTTGGAACTGTGTGAGGCCATGCAGTCGTGGGTATAGAGGGAATACAGCAGGGGACAGAGGGCACACCCTTGTGGGGCCCCCATTTTAAAAATCAGTGTAGAGGAGGTAATGTTGCCTACCTTTACCACCTGGGGGCGGGCTATTAGGAAGTCCAGACCCAGTTGCATAAGGAGTTCAGACCCACTGACATGAGCTTTGTAATGAGCTTACTGGGCACTATGGTATTGAAGGCTGTGCTGTATAGTCGATGAACAGCTTTATCACATATGCATTCCTTTTGTCCAGGTGGGTAAGGGCAGTGAGCAGTGCAATGGCATTGCATTGTCCATGGATCTTTCAGGGAGGTAGGCAAATTGGAGAGGGTTGAGTGTGTCAGGGAGGTAGGAGGTGATATGGTCTTTGACTAGACTCTCAAAACACTTTATGACGACATAAGTGAGCACTACTGGTAGGTAGTCATTCAGTTCAGTTACTTTCCCTTTCTTGGGCACAGGGATTATCGTGGACATCTTGAAGCAGGAGGGCAATTTCAACAAAACCAAAGATGAGGGTGAGAAGAACTTGCTCTGCCGGGTATTCGAGAATTTCTAAAGGCAACTCAAGATTGTCATCACTCTTTTAAATTAAATTTGTAATTCAATCGATATTTTACTTAGAAACTGGCCAGTTTGTTGGGCCTCGATGTCGACTCGCAAAACGTTTACTATGGGTAATTTGGAATTGAGATGGAAACAGCCAATGACCCAATGACGTCTCTCAATGGAATTTATCATTATGTTCCGGTTGCAACCGTCAAGTTTGCGGGTTTTCACAGGGATGGGGTCGATTCTGACGAGCAGGTTGGCTACGATAACTTTCTAATAAGATTTCAGTAGTGCTGACTGCGCGTGAAGGAGATTACTCAGGCAGGCTTTGTACGGGCGTGAGCGATCTGGGTGTGCGCTGATAAAATAAGTATACAGATGGATCTGAACATTCGGTGATGCCGCTACACTTCCCCTCAACACAGACGATTCCCTTCGACCCATCTCTGTTATATCTTTATGCCCATTTCTTTCCCATCTCCTGCGGCAGACTCCCTCCTTCTTCCTCTGCTCTCGGCTCAGTCCTGTGGGGTTGTGCTTGGTAGAGGTCACCCAGAACCGCACAGCGTGTAAATGTGGGAGTCAGCACTTCATCCCGGTGCGACGGGGCTGCAGTATATAGAAGACCCAGGATAAGCCTGCTGTTGTCGTATGCCAACTCAAATAACATTCTGTAGGCCTACACATATTTGGACTTCATCCTAAAAGTCCCTTCTGAATTATTAGTGTGATCATTTTTTTTCTCAAGGTTTATAAAATGAAAGAAGAAAGCACTGGATAAGACCAAAATAGGCCACTATTCTTGGGTTTCTAACCCCCATCTGACTGCACTGTTTGCACTTTCTCTGCTGTAAACCAATCTCCAGCTATTAGATGGCAATATTCACCTACAGGATTTTAAGTCCACTTTTGTAATAAGAACAAATAAGTAATTGTGACGTCCCAATATGTGTGTGTGAACGAACATTGGGCACTCAGCATATGATTCAATATGACTGGGAAAAAAACAGGTGTGAAGCGAGGATGACTCAATCATATTGTCTCTCATCTACCCACCAGTGTTTTCTGCTCCTCTGGTTGATAATGATGGACATTGCATCTGTCTTCTCCACATTCTGACCAGACCACCATCCTCTGCCTCTGATGCTGTCCCCACCGCCACTGTGATGTTGTTGTCATCCTCCTTTCAAGCTCCTGAGAGTATTCCTGAGACGATGAAAGGACTGGCCTAATGGGATTAAACATTTTGATAAGTGCAGAAGAGGAGGCAGTGGCACATCATCTCACTTCTCTCACTCCTGCATTTAGAACAGTATTGATTGATCAATCTATCTGCTGGAGAGAAAACACAACCAGTCATGTGCAGAGATGTACCGAAGGCATGTGTGTGTGTGTTGATTAATGACTGATTTACAACCTTTATGATTTTTGGGATTATTTGGATGCATATCTGTTTTGCTGTATGAACAGATGTGGTCTCTCTCTCTCTCTGTCTCTCTCTGTCTCCCTCTCTCTGTCTCTCTCTCTCTCTCGCTCTCTCTCTCTCTCTCTCTCTCTCTCTCTCTCTCTCTCTCTCTCTCTCTCTCTCTCTTCATCAGGTCAAGAGACATGGCTCTCACCATTGTCCCAAGCACCTCGAGGAGCACCGTGAGAGCTTCACTTTGATTAGACACCAGGTGGCAGTGCACGCAGATCAGCAAGGAGAGCGACTGAGGAGAGAGAGGGAGAGAGAGAGAGAGAGAGAGAGAGAGCGAGAGAGAGAGAAAACAGTATGAGAAGAGAGGGAGGGAGGGGGCAGAGAGAGAGAGAGAGACACATACACACATACACAGACAGACAGGGGAGGAGCTTGAGAGAGTGAGAGATTGCAGCCTCAGTACTGCTGCAACAGGGATGACTTGTTCAGGAGGATACAGAATTATGGACGCAGCTCAGTCTCCATAGACCCCTGTGAGTTTGGACTGTAGACTCAAGCTACTGAAAAACTAAGAACTGAATCCAGAACAGAGGTTCAACTTCTGTTGGGATTGAGAGACGGGTTGGAGCACAACTTGACTGACCCCAGGGCAGAGGGATGGCATCATCACCCCTGCACTATGGACGATCAGCCAGGGATATTGCCAATGTGATGCAGAGACTGCAAGGTAAGTGCTTTCTGCTTACTCATTCATTCTCTTGCTCAGTCTGCAGTGGTTTGAAAGGTGACCTAGTGCGGAGGTTGAGGCATGACACAGCAAAATTGCCTTTGAATTAAAGGTATGCTTTGTTGCTACAATGCTGTCCTCTAAAATATTACATTCTTGTGTGAATCTGAACCAAAATTATTTTCCAGTGCTGGAGCAGAATTCTATTTGTTTGGCTTTAAATTCTTGAAATGCACTGACGTGTACTGTAAAACATTTGAGATAACTGTCTGCAAAATCCAATGTCGTTTGATACATGCCTTGCTCAAGTATTTTGGAGGTTGTTGTGGTCAATAATATTGTGTATAGCGCAATTTTCCTCTCAGTGCTTTTGCATTGAAGGTCAACTTTGCTGGACTTTTAGTCTGTGTGATGTGGTCATGTGGTCCAGTGATGTACCTCAGTATGCAGGTAAAGTACAGTAGCAGTGTTGTCTGTGTGCCAGATTATACGTCATGTCTAACTGCAGGACAGCTGTTCTATAGCTTACCTTGTGTGTGGAGGGGCAGACCGTGGTAAAGCTGATCCTCTGAAGAGCTGACAGGGTGAACACTATTCTTCCCTCTCATCTCTTCTGTACCAGCAGGACTGCTTACTCTGTCCGATTATGGTTGTGCTGACAGATTTATAGCTAACCCATAGTATTATAATTGGATTCAGTATTTTCAATATTTGCTCTGTACCATCTCTGTATTACCACAATGATGTAACACACTCACTACCTTCCTATACCTGCCATTGATGTGTAACTACGGCTGTTATCAGCATCATTATCATTACTCACTGTTCGTGGCTCTGAGCTGTGGTCGCCTTAGAAACGTGTACTGCTGCAGATTGTTCGGTGGCGCCGGTCTAACGCTCCCAGGTTCAGGACCAGATTGATGGCCATATCAGGACTCTGGGGGAGTCATGTGACACTGGAGCTGAGAATGAGATCCAAAATGGCTGTGCCCTATATGGCTTCGTAGGTGGCAGAGCAGCTGAGAGGAGAGCATCCCTCCCTCACCACACTGCTAGTCAGCATCATCACTGTTGAGCTGGAGTGCATGGTAGTTTACTGTGATTTCAGACTCTGATTCAGAATGATTGTGTTTCATATGAGGAAATTCACTTTCACGGCTCATCAACAACAAAATAGAACAAAGTATTTCACAGTATCATTATGAAAAACTCAGACAGTTGCAAGTAATACAATTGTAATAAAACCTATAATGTAGTTATCATTCACATGAATTACTATGAAATTGTTGATGTTGTCTCAGTAGTAGGAATGTCAATAGTAATCTTGATCTACTTTATGTTCCTTGAAAAGTCTCTGTGTGTCACCAGTTAATCTAGCGTAATAAAACAACAAGGTAATGTACCTCCCTCCGATAGCGCTTTAAAGTCACAAAGAAGCCCATTGTTGCCAGATAGACGCTGCAACATATTTAGATGAGGGGAAACACATGAACTGTAATGTCATTTGACTCAAAAAATGGACATGTTTTGAAAATAGCCCTAGATGTTTGTAGTGGTTTGCGGTGTGTCTCTGTGACACCAGTAAGTGAAAGCGTTATCTGCTCTCACCAAGCTGCACATAATGGTTTCTTGATGATGTTAGTTGCCATGCAGGTCATTACAGAAAAGAGAGGCCTTGTTGCTATATTTTGTCATTGTTATGTAGAGATACCATCTCAGCTTCCTTGCTTTTTAACCACAGACCCAAAGAAACAATAAAACAATTTGTGTACGTTTAGGTAGTATTCAGGTACAGGTAGCTTGCTTCAACTATCAGGTGTGTATGATTGAATGGTTCACCTAATAATATGCACAGATTGATTAATTACACGGAGTGTACAAAACATTAAGAACAGATCTTTCCATGACAGGCGACTAGGCGACAGGGTAGCCTAGTGGTTAGAGCGTTGGACTAGTAACCGGTTGCAAGTTCAAATCCCCGAGCTGACAAGGTACAAATCTGTCATTCTGCCCCTGAACAGGCAGTTAACCCACTGTCCCTAGGCCGTCATTGAAAATAAGAATTTGTTCTTAACTGACTTGCCTAGTTAAATAAAGAAAAAAGAAAAATAAACTGATCAGGTGAATCCAGCTCAGTCTACATCATAGAAAGAGCATGTGTTCTTAATGATCCCTTATTGATGTCACTTGTTAAATCCACTTCAATCAGCGTAGATGAAGGGGAGGAGACAGGTTAAATAAGGATTTTTAAGTCTTCAGACAGGTTGAGACATGGATTGTGTGTGTGGCATGCAGAAGGTGAATGGGCAAGACGAAAGATTTAAGTGCCCTTGAACAGGGTATGGTAGTAGATGCCAGGCGCACCGGTTTGGGTGTGTCAAGAACTGCATCTCTGCAGTTTTTTTAAACTCTCAACAGTTTCCCGTGTGTATCAAGACTGGTCAATCACCCAAAAGACACCCAGCCAACTTGACACAACTGTGGGAAGCATTGGAGTCAACATGGGCCCGCATCCCTGTGGAACGCTTTCGACACCCTGTAGCCCATGCCCCGTTGAATTGAGACGGTTCTGATGGCAAAAGGGGGTGCAACTCAATACGCAATAATTAGGAAGGTGTTCCTAATGTTTTGTACACTCAGTGTATATTTCTAATACAGTACCATTTGAGATGCTTTCATTTAGTGTTCTTCCTTCTGTGATGATCATCTACAGTTGATGAGTAAATGTTGTCATTTGATATTTATAATTGACAAAGGTGGTACTGTATCTAGCTTTGACATGACATCTGATTCCATGTTTCTGATCCCCTTTTTTTTGTTGAGATGAAGGTGCGTTTGAACCATAGACTTTCTGTACGGATCAAAGAGCATAGAAAAAGTTTTCTTTGGCTCTGTCAGGAGATCTGGAGGAGAAACAGCTTGTTAGCAGCCTAGAACACCTGTGTATGTGGTCTATAGAAAATATACTGCCATATTGACTTATTAGATATTTGAGTACATGTTCCATCTTTGATTGACATCAATGTTTTATTTGTTTCAGAGCCAAAGGGTTTAAATCAACGTAAAGCCTTGTCAATGTGATTGTAATAGTTCTCAGATCAGGTGCATTCACGTGTTTTAGGTGAAAATGTACCGTGATCTAATATACTATTTACCTATAGTTACATAGAGAGAATTTCCTTTTCCGTTTTTGTCTCTCTCACCAGATCTGATTACTCTCTGTCTCTCCCTTTCAAAAGAAGACATTGTTCTTGAATTAAAACAATGTTCTTTCTACAGTTCCACATCATGCACACATTTCCCTTCAGGCTCAATTTAGTAGCTGATAAAACAGTGCGATAGAACATCAATACCAACATAAAGTTCTGCCCCAGTTTTGGGGTGCTGTTTTTTGGCTCCTCCTTTCTTTTTTGTACCTCTTCCTGCAAACGGTGTGGCAGTGAGAAACAGCAATTAGTGACACCATATGGCGGAGAACGGCAAGGCTGCTTTGAACGCCTCCCAGCCTGAACTCTCCCATATGCCGTGGAATTCAGGCATTTATTGTCTCTCATTAACAGGGAAATCCTCCGTTTTTATTTTCATTTGTCATCTGTTTTCCTCGTCGTGGGCGGTGGAGGCACAAGTTACACACCTATGGCATGGTGCTTACCGTCTGTTTAGATAGTAGAGACAGGTTTGCTGAGCTTCTTTGGAGAGGCGTGAGCTTCACTATCTCAGTGCTGTGAATATACTCCTGTACAGCATACATGTGAATGTATTCACAGAAATTGGATTACAGAGTAATATGTGTACAGATCGAGGACATTTTACTGTACAATTAAATGAATATATGATGTTATGTTATTGAGAAATAAACATTGTAAGATAAGTTTATGCAAGATATAGTTTTGTGCGTGATTTTTATTTATTAACATTTTTGGGGGGTTAGATCAGCTTTAATATTGCAGATAGACTGTGGCTTCTATCAATGTAATTGTCTGCATCATTTCCAATCCCCCATATATATATATATATTTTGTATATATATATATTATTTTGAATATATATACTATGTATTTTTTTGATATTTTCCTTCTTTATTATTTTACCCTAACCCTAATTGGAGTAAACTAATGGAAAACAATACTTAAGCTTCTACTTTCAGTTTATACAGTCTATATATTTTAGATAGTATATTTTACATTAGTTATCTTTTGTTTGTTTTTAGTCCCCGCCTTCAGCTACTCTCAGCCCCTCCCATCTATCTCTGAAGACCATCCAGTCCCAGCCTTCAGCTACTCTCAGCCCCTCCCATCTATCTCTGAAGACCATCCAGTCCCAGCCTTCAGCTACTCTCAGCCCCTCCCATCTATCTCTGAAGACCATCCAGTTGATTTCTAGCTGTCATATTTTTTCCACTGTGCTGTGATGTTTCAGAAAAGTTCTGAACCTTTCTATTCTCATAGTTTCTACAGACTGTAAATTAAAGATAAACTGCTATTTGCTATTTATAATTTAAATTGAAAAACGTGTTAGTTTTGAATCTGGCGTCATGTTGTTTGTCAGTTCGTAAACCATGTGCCATGGAATCGGTACATTGAAAATCTCCTCCCAACTATTTTGCATTCTGTATGGCGCAGCTGTCATTTTTTTGTCCTTAAATGAAACTGGTATACTTTTTTATTTATCACAGTTTTCTTTAGCCAATTTTGGTCTTTAATGCAGGTCCGACAGACAAGTTCCTTACCTTCTCCCCTTTCCACTTGCCTCCTCCATTTGTGCGGTAATGCAGCAATCAGTTGGAGGTAATTTTGGATAGAGCCGATATGTCCATATATAACTGCATGTGTGACATACCTCCACCAGTCCTCCACCAACCACTTCGGATTTAAGTATAGTTTTTGTATGACTGAAGCCTTTCGTGTGAGGTCCAATGCTTTAATAATTCATCATTTCCGCCCTCCAAATTCATATTCATTATATAAATAGACCTGTTTAATTTTGTCTGGCTTGCCGTTCCAAATAAAGGGAAATATTGTTTGCTTATATCATTTAAAAAACAAGTCGTTAGGTGTATGCAGGATCATAAGTAAATAGGGAAACTGGAATATGACTAAATAATTAATCAGGGTGATTTTTTCACAAATAGACAGGTGTTGTCCTTTTCATGGTAGCAAAATGTGACCGACAGGCTCGATTCGGGCTTATGCAGAAAAATTTGAAATTGTGTTTTTTACATTGGATAAAAGTAGAGACTCAGAGCTAGAAAATGGTATATCATACACTACAGTTGAGTAACAATGGAAGAGTAATTCTGCTTTGAAAGGTGATAAACCTCACTTTTGAGAAAATGTCCCTTGAATGTTTTGGTACCTACTGGAGAGCTCATCTTGTCTACACCCATTCAGCATCGTACACACCCTCTTAAGCGTTTAGCCCCACCCATCTCTTTAAGGATTCACATGTGAGGCTATGTACTAAATAACCAAAGACTTCAAGACTAAAGGCTGGTTTATACAACGGGTGTTTATCGTAAATTTAATCTGGAGTGCCAGAGAGTGCTCTGGGCGTTCGTAAACTCAGAGCGTTTCGGTCTTGGAGTGTTCAGAGCGCACACCGGATGCTCTGACTGAGGAGTAGGGTTGACCCGAGCGATCTGACCTGACAACACCAGTCAAGCACCCAAGCTAACTGGCTAACGGTGGCTAGCTTGCTAGCTACTTCCAGACAAAAATGAGAGAACAGCTCACTCTGACCATTTAACTCACCCTAGCAGAGCTAGTTATCCAGAGCGTTGGTGACTGCAACTGTGCTGCTGGCAACAATTAAATTATGCTTTTTTGCCAACGTTTACTGACACCGGCTATATTCAACGGGTGTTGAGCGTTCGTAAATTCGTCAGTTATTCTGCACTCTTGCACACTCAGACGAGAGTGCTCTGAAATCGGAGTAGATAGCCAGAGCGAATTTACCAGCTACGTCTATCGACAGTTGTCGCAGTGACATCAAAAACATTCTATTGAAATAGTTACTTACATAGTGGAGTCTTTTGTTTAGACATGTAGCTAGCTAGCTAAACAATGAACCATAATCCCAACTCATAATGTTACTAGTAACCTGGCATGAATCTGAGGTAGATAACCAACCAGGTTCAATGTTAGCTTGCTAACATTAGACTATAACTAGCAATGCAAATGGCATTGAGATACGAATAATATTAGTACACAAATCATACACGTAACGTTAGCTAGCTAACAGTTCACTTTAACTTGAAATGAAAATGACTTTCTGACCAAATTAGAAACATATAATATCTGAAAATGTAGCTAGCTAGACATGACATTCTGTCATGGATGCCATGGTTGCCCTTAGTTTGAAGATGTAATCCGGAGACAGGTGTTTTATCCAACAGCCTTCTGTGTGTCCTCTTTTCGACTCCATCTGCATATTTGCAATCAAACGCCAGAATTTTCTCCCTCTCCTTAGCTATCATTCTCTAATTCCACTGATTTCAAAACTCAGTCCTCCAGAAAGTGGAGAGCAACACTTATGCTTCCTATCATTGTGAAGCAGAATTCACCAAGCGTTGGATTGTTCACCCACTAATAGGGAACGTGAGCTGGGTTTGGACCGTCGTGAGACAGGTTAGTTTTACCCTACGTGATTTCTTTCAAAAAAGCCTTGTTAGAATGGATTACCTACACATACTGACCAGCTCACACCAATCCAAACTCATCTCTCGGCATGTCCAGCCCACTCATTATCTCAGCCAATCATGGCTAGAGTGAAGGTTGCACGCTTTTTCCATGGCTATACCAACTCTTAATTTAACAATTGTATTAGTATTTACATATGGCATACAAGTTTGGCATTAAGGTACATGAAAGTTCACATGTTCCAGAAGGATTTCTGGCAAAAATTACATTTTGATTTAAAAAAAAGTTTACGTTCAAATGGCGCTCCTATGAAGTAGTGACACGTGACAAACGTCTAGTTTCCTGAAGCAAGTCACAATTCTTATCTAATTTGGCAAACTTTCTGTTAAAATGTATTGTAGTGAGATCATTTTATTCTTTCGGGATATGAATACCAAGTATGTCCACAGCACTGTAAGTCCATTTTATTGGTAAACTACACAGTAATGTAAAAGTTGTATTTTTTATAGATCAATATAAAAAATGGTGCTTTTATCAAAATTCGTTTTTAATCCAAAAAGGCTAGAAAAATTATCTACATCCTTTATGAGGCTGTGCAGAGATCCAAATTGCGGATTTAAATGAAGACATTAATTGTCAGCGTACCCTGGATTACTAGCCATAATACTGGCCATAATAAATAGTTATGCCGGTAGTACACATCCTTGTTTTACTCCACTTGACAATTTAATACTTTCTGAGAAGTAGCTAATATTTACTATGTTACACCTGGGGTTACTATACATAACTTTAACCCATTGTATAAGTGATAATCCAGGCATTTATATATCAATTCCAGTCGTACTTTATCAAAGGCCTTTTTAAAGGCAGCTATGAATACCAGGCCTGGTTTCCCAGATTTGTTTCTTTATTTGTTTGGATCCTTGAAATACACTTGAACTAGTGTTGTTTGGGTTTGTTAGGCTTTGCCCAATGCGCATGGCCCATGTCGTCATATGGAATGGGTTCAGAGCTAAGCCAGTGTGCATCTAAGAAAATGCTAGAATGTGGTTTCCTTTTTACGAGCTCCTTCTGCAGTTGCACTCATGGATGATGAAGAGGTGGAGAAGAGGGAGGAGAGGGAGGAAAAGGAAGAGGGTAGTTGAGGTGAGCACATCTGGATAAGATCCTGAATCGCCTGGTACTGAAAAAGAGAGAAAGTGCCACAGAGGAGAAAGCAAAACAGTGAAAGAGAGAGAGGCACAGAGAAAGAGACTGGTTGAAAGAGGGGGAGAGAGAGTCAGAAAATATTAGAAAGAGAGCGAGTAAGAGATAGATAACGTCCTTCCTAAGTGATGTTTAATCACCTGGGCTGGGAATGGCATCATTCCACAGATTCATCTAGAGGCGAAAGAAACGCACACCTATTTAGGCGAGGTGCTGGCTAGTGGAGTACAACACTTGAAAAATGAAAGGAGAGACGCACACTCTAGGAGCTCAGATGCAAAAATGTAATAACCTAATGTCCAACGTTTCAACAGACAAGCTGTCTTCATCAGGGTATAATTCCACAGGTTGGCACGGTGCCATGGTAACATCCCAGTCCAATGCAGACGGTCACCTTGAGCCGGTCCACCCTCCTCTGTGAATCTGACACCTCCATTCATCGTCTCTGGCTCTGGTCACTGCTGTTCAGACACACACAGGCAACTAAAAATAGCAGCAGCATTTCTTTTCATCACACCGCTGGGAGTTTTTCAGTTGCCGTAGCCTGTTTAGCTTAAATCTGTAAAACAGAGAGGGAGGCTTTGAGGCCTATTGCTCATTAGGAAACAGTCATTAAGCACTATACGTCTATAGCCACATAAATGAGATGGTGTGTCTCGTTCTTTTCCCAGTCCTGCAGCTACACCGGCCACACGGCACCCCAGATTGTTTTTATGACCCATTGCCATGCCAGTAGTCACATGACTGCCAGCATGGGCTTCTTTGCCCCGCAGGCCTGGCTGTGGCTCATTCAGTTTTTGCACCAGACTAATATGTTTGATGAAGTTGGTGTACGTGTGTGTGTGTGTGTGTGTGTGTGTGTGTGTGTGTGTGTGTGTGTGTGTGTGTGTGTGTGTGTGTGTGTGTGTGTGTGTGTGTGTGTGTGTGTGTGTGTGTGTGTGTGTGTGTGTGTGTGTGTGTGTGTTTGTGAAAGAAAGAGAGAGAGAGAGAGAGTGAGAGAGAGAGATAAAGATAGTGTGTGTGAGAGAGAGAGAGAGAGAGAGAGAGAGAGAGAGAGATAGAGAGAGAGTGAGAGAGAGCGAGAGATAGAGAGAGAGAGGGGGGGGGGGGTATCAATTTTGTTTGTTTACCGTTCACATGTTGAGAGGAGTGTGTATGTGTATATGACTTTACTGGCCCCTCACTGTCACCTCACATTACCAATCAGATGGTAATCTATATTCAGCTGCCAATCAGATAGAGTTTGAGTGGCACACCACAGGATTAGGCCACCAGGGGTTCTGCCCCAAACAATACAGGGGGCGTGGCCTCCTACAGGTCTTAGTAGAGGTGCTGTTATACAGCTGTCAATCAAACTGAGTCCACCCCTAATGCCAATGCCTTAAAGAAGGTCAAGTATGTTTCAACAATAATCTGTGGCAGAGAAACCATGTAATGAAATCGAATAAGCAGGAAAGATAGAATTCACTAAAAGCATGCATGGATCTTTTTTTCTGGGCAGGAATGATATATTTTCCTCTTGTCATTTGCAGTATCGTGCTGCGATTTTTCACCTCATTCCTCCCTTGATTAGATTTACTCTTTCAAATTAGATTCCACTCTTTTTTTATAAAAATGTATTGACTCTCCGATAAGGGAAGTTGCTATGGTATTTGTGACAGTGAGTGACAGTCCTGGAATATCACTGATCACACGTCAGTATGGTTTCAATGCATTTCAATTGAACCAGAGATGCTTCCTGACAGATTGAAGAACATGATACTGTTTCTGATGGACACACATAACAACAGTCTTCACAGATAGATCTTGACATCAGTGGCCATGACCCCAAAGTGACATTACTAGATCCAAACCCTTTTCTCCATCTCTCTCTTCTTGTTATCTCTCACACACAGATCCCTCTGTCTTTCCTGCCTCTGTCACCAAGCACAATGTGATTGAATGGGGAGTGTCATGTGATTTAATTGGACTGTGGCACCCAGTCTGACATGCAGAGGTAGAGGATAAAGGTTGTGGGGTCATGCACGGTCCCCTAAAGGTCAGGTAAACAGAATGATGTTGCCAGATGTGTTGATCCTGCTCCCTAGCTAACCCCCAGGCAGCTCTATGGCAGTGTCCTGCTCCCTAGCTAACCCCAAGGCAGCTCTATGGCAGTGTCCTGCTCCCTAGCTAACCCCCGGGCAGCTCTATGGCAGTGTCCTGCTCCCTAGCTAACCCCCAGGCAGCTCTATGGCAGTGTCCTGCTCCCTAGCTAACCCCCAGGCAGCTCTATGGCAGTGTCCTGCTCCCTAGCTAACCCCCAGGCAGCTCTATGGCAGTGTCCTGCTCCCTAGCTAACCCCCGGGCAGCTCTATGGCAGTGTCCTGCTCCCTAGCTAACCCCCAGGCAGCTCTATGGCAGTGTCCTGCTCCCTAGCTAACCCCCAGGCAGCTCTGTGGCAGTGTCCTGCTCCCTAGCTAACCCCCAGGCAGCTCTGTGGCAGTGTCCTGCTCCCTAGCTAACCCCCAGGCAGCTCTATGGCAGTGTCTTTTTGAGACATGATGTCCGTGTGTGCCCTCCTGAAATCACATGCAGTGTTAGATTAGAGATACTTCTCTTATGAATCATCACAATATGTTAATTTGAGCCATCTCATTTCTAGGCATGCGACTAAGCAATCACTTTGAAAATATCAAGTAGGCCATTAAAAAAGAAGAAATCAGCAGCTTGAGTCAGTAGCGTGTTGTACAATAAACAGTGTTGTGTTGTGTCTCCTGTGTTGTGTTGTGTGGTGTTGTGTTGTGTCTCCTGTGTAGTGTTGTGTATTTTAGTGTAGTGTTGTGTACTATTCTGGTGTGTCTCCTGTGTTGTGTTGTGTAGTGTTGTGTCTCCTGTGTTGTGTTTTGTCCCCTTTGTTGTGTAGTGTAGTGTTGTGTAGTGTAGTGTTGTGTTGTGTAGTGTTGAATGGGGTTGAATGTCTATACTCTTAGCAAAAAAGGTTCCAAAAGTGTTCTACGGCTGTCCCCATAGGATAACCCTTTTTGGTTCCAGGTACGTAGAACCCTTTTGGGATCCATGTAAACCCTCAGTGGAAAGGGTTCTACATGGACCCCTAAAGGGTTCTAGCTGGAACCAAAAAGGGGTTCTCTTATGGAGACAGCCGAAAAACACCTTAAGGTTCTAAAAAAATTCTAAGCCCCCCAGGTTCTCTCTGCCAGCCACCTGACACAACAAATCCTGCAAAATTACTAAGGACAAGAATGCTACAGCTAGTCTTCTGATGAGAGCTGGGGATCTGGAAACATTCTGAGAAAACGCTAGAAACAGACACCCTCTCCCGAGTCTGCGTTGTTGACCTACAGATGGTTGACATGGTTGGCTACAATTGTGTAATTGAGGCATTTTTGGTTTATCCTCACCCAGTAATGTAGATGGTACTCTACAGTTGAGATGTCCACAAGTTGTCCACAATAGTAGTATATTTTGGGGACATATATTTTGGGTCATGTTCAGTCAATATAAAGTGCAGTTGGTGTATTTGATGGATATGTAGCTGGATTCAGAGATACTGGATTGAGCGCTATGATTTGATGAGCCAATCCTTTTCCTTTTCTCTTCCCTGTAAAGCCAGAGTGTGCCTGCCAGCTGAAACTGGATAAAGAGCTTAGACTGTCTGACCCACTCCTGCACTACCCCACGCATACACTCACACACACGGACGCGCACACACACACACACACACACACACACACACACACACACACACACACACACGGACGCGCACACACACACACACACACACACACACACACACACACACACACACACACACACACACACACACACACACACGCACACACACACACACGGGCGCGCACACACACACACACACACACACACACACACACACACACACACACACACACGTGACACACGTGAACAGACACACACATACATTTGATTTTCAATCTTGCCCAGATGTCATCACTGACTGCTGTGGCTGTTTGACTTTGTCATGGCAGTTTTATTACCTCTCTATTTTTGGACATAACGGTTTTAATCTGCATTGTTTATTCAAGGATTAAGGATTACTGTAAATCCCTCAATGATTTAATGAATATCATACACCCTACCTGGGGTCTTTTCCAAAGCTAAATTGGTTTGTTAAAGCAAACCATAGCCATGGGAAAGATTGTGGTTTAAGGTAAATTGCAGCCTTTGGGCCATGTATGGGTATTAAATGTGAAGCAAAATCAGTTGGGAAATTCTCAATTTCCCTTTTCATGTGAACCTTTGTATGTGGAAATTACCCAAACACAGGTGTGGGATGTCTGGTAAATGACCTGCTATCAGCAGTCTAGCTTTGGTGAACACAAAGATGATATTTGGACATCTTTGTCACAACCATGGTGCTCTCAAGGCACATCTGGTGCTGAAAGGCGTAAGAGTGCATGTAAGGGGGAAGTGGGTGTTTTACTAATCATTTCCACTTGTTCCTCCTTCCCCTCTTGTCTTTTAATGCTCTGTCATTATTACTGAAATGTAATTAGCAATGCTAATGGCCTGGCTTTTGAAGCTCTTTGTAACCAATATTACGATTGGTGAAATGTGTTGGAAAATGTCCTGTGTGGGACAAGTGGATGAAGAGGAGGGGTCATGTTAAATAGTCATGTGTGTGAGGGATGTGGGGGTGGTAAGGGGTGTCAGGGTTAAAGTGCTGAGGCGGAAGCAGGGAAAGTGGGGTATTAAAGGGGTGAAGGGGGGGGGTCAAGAGTAAGGGGAAGTAGAGTAAGGGGGAGTGTGTGTGTGTGTGTCTGTGTGTGGGTTGAGATTACAAAGTACCTCTTTGACTACCACACTAGCCTCCATCAACCATGAGACACCAAGTTCTAACAGACAGGATCCATATCAGAGCTGTAAACACTAGCTATAGCAATGGGTATAACAAGACATGAAATAATGAAATATATCCGACATAGGATTGAGAGGTCTGGCTTTGGCTGGTGAGTTTGCTTCTTGCTCTTCCTGCTGAGCACCTGCCTATCCCTGTTCACGTATAATTAAGGCTGATTTATGCAGAGGATCGTTAGGGGATGAGCAGGGGGATCAGGGATACTCAAATGGAGAGTAGGATCCTCTGGGAAATCACAAGGTGAAAACAGACTACTCCTCTCCTCTCTTCTCCTCTCCTGTCCTCTACTTTTCTCTCCTCCCCTCTCTTTTCCTCTTCTCTCCTGTCTTCCCCTCTTCTTCCTACTCGATTCTTGTGGCAAATCAACTCAATGACTCAAATAGTGTACAGTAGTGATATCACTGTAGGTCAGGGTGTATTTGAATGAGTACATTTTGTATCGTGGTCTTACTCCACAGTACCATTGGGTGGCGCTGTGCCACTTTCCTCTTATTGAGAGTGAATGAGAGATCCTGGCAATTCAGTGAACCAACCCAAATATCCTCTGGGTGAATAGATTAAGAGGCGAGCCAAAGCAGCTTCTATTTCTCCCTCCAGAAGTCTGTTTGTTTTTCCTTTCATGGCTGGAAAAGCATCTTCCCCCTCTCCCAAGGCCCACTTCCACCCCTGTGGACACACCTGTGTGAGCACTGAGCCCTCGTCCCCGACCCAGACAGAACCTTCACAACCCTAGGAATGTCTGTGGTGTTCTGGGGTCTGCCAGGGGGTCCAACAGGGAATCAGACCAGTAGAGGGTTAGACTGGTTCTCTACCTCTATATCTACCCCCTTCTTCTTCCTCTTCTCCTGGACTGATGTGAACTCTCCAGAGCTTGCTGCAGCCTCCAGGATGATTCTAGTTTATTCTCTCTGGTATAGATTCTCATAGATAGATAAAATAAAAATGCTGCTAGCTCCCATTCAGTTAATGTTGCAGTGTGTGAGTTTCTACCCATTATCCAGGATGGTACTTACAGTTTTTTCCAACTGCTTACACACAAAATCTTTTCATGTCACACGATTTTTGAAACCTCTCACTCAAAGTGCAAAACTACACACCAAATGTGAAAAACCATAAGCTAATTCTCAGCCTTTGACTCAGTTGTCAATTGCATAAAACACAAAAATCTAACAGGAAGTGACTTGCTTTCCTTTTCCAAACACAACCAATCAAAATGCTACACTTATTCACAAGGTCACACACACACTCCTCACATGTGCAAACACTAATAGCTTAACTGATCACTAACCAATCACTGCTTTACTGTAGTATAGGCCTATAAATAGGTCAAAGGTCAGATTACCTGTTTTGAACAATGGATGCCAACAATGTACAGAGAGCAAGAGGAGTAGGAGGGAGAGGAAGAGGACAGGGGCAAAGAAGAGAAGGAAGGAGAGGCATCTCTAATGAGATTAGGGCAAAATTTGTTGATCATGTGATCAACCACGGTTTGACCATGAGAGAGGCTGGACTGAGAGTCCAGCCCAATTTGAGTCGATTTACAGTGGCATCCATAATTCGAATCTTCAGAAATTATCTGCAACTATCTAATGACTATTTTAGCATTACAGTAATGTACTGTAAAATACGTATGACTTCATAGTATTGCATAAACATTTGTAACTCTAAGCCATGCATTTACTGCACTGCATTGAATGAATAAGGTTGGTTATCATGCTGTACCACATTTTTTTGTACATTGTTTACAGTTCCTATGCTGAACACATACTGTGTTTGAATTCTGTACAGAGTGGAAAGGCAAAGACATCATGGAGGACGAGGATGCTTGTTTACAGATGTACAAGAGACTGCAATTATAAATATGGTCTATGTGGGGACATAGGGGTTGCCTCTGTCCAAGGTTGGATACGCCATGCTAGGTGATTCTTCCCTCGATGTTTGGCAAGAGAAAACCTATCTTGTGATGTGGACGAAGTATCGTGGCCAGACTCAGGCCGGAGGAGAGATGAAGTGTAGCTTAGCACTGGTGACTGCCCCCCCCTCTGTTTCTTCATTGCATTGGTGTTTACAGTGTACTTGTTACCCCTCTCAGCAGATTACTTTCACTGTAGAACATTGTATTGAAATGTAGATATAAGCCTATGAAAGACCAAAGAGCTTTAGATTTAGAACAACAGGGTTTACATGGTAGATCCAGAAATGTACTATTATTAAAGCAGTGTTGATTTGATGCAAATGCTTCATTCTGACATGTGTTTATGGCATTTTGAATGCAGTGTTACATTTTGAAGGAGATGTGAGGCATTTTGCATTTTGTGTGTGCAGTTTTGGGAATTGTGTGTAGAGTTTTGAAAAAAAGGAGACCGTTTTGAAAACTTGTGTAAGCAGTTGGAAAAAACTGTAATAAACCCCTTGAATGCTCAGCATCTTGTTTAGTTTGTTGTTCTGTAGGGTTGTGTCTCTAAACCCTTCAGTCCTCTTCATGTGTTTATTTACTGTTTCTCATCTGACCTGGTTCAGATCATACTTATAGACTATGGCTCTTTCTGATTGGACCATCGTTCAGTAGATTTACATCCACTCTAATAATTAGATAATAAACTGATTATGACAGTTGCCATTAGCAAGTTGATGTTTTCTGGGATGAGTCTTGTCCTTGAACTGAGTGATTTCTGCTAGATGAGCCAGCTGCAAAGTCAAAATTCATGAACATTTGTTTAGATTTTTGGTCTTAATTTAAGGTTAGGGTTAGGCATTCAGATTCGCAGTGAGGTTAAGATTAGGGTTAAGGTTAAGGTCAGATTTGATGACGTGTCTGTGCCAGGGGGTGACCACTCTGCAGAGCTGCCTCCAGAACAAGATTCATGAGGAAAAACGCTAACCTGCCTGGCATCAGTCATGCAGACACCTTACTCTGCTTATCTTAATCGACGTAAGGTCAAAATCTAAGTAAGCATATGTTGATTAAAACACCTGTTTTTCTGAACGAGCTCTCGAATGATTAGGACATGTAAACAGCTTCATCAGAGTTTCAGCGGTGGATTTGATCTGCACATGTGCCAGCACCAGCGGAGTTTGGAAAAACG